>NW_009714389.1:21476-26197 GCF_000703405.1 Apaloderma vittatum
CCTGCTGGTTCCACCATTTCTGATACAGGCCAGGATGCCGTTGGCCTTCCGGGCCACCTGGGCACACCGCTGGCTAATGTTCAGACGGTTGTCCACCAACACCCCCAGGTCCCTTTCCGCCAGGCAGCTCTCCAGCCACACCTCCCCCAGCCTGTAGCACTGCTGGGGGTTGTTGTGACCCAAGTGCATGACCCGGAACTTGGCTTTGTTAAACCTCATACAATTGGCCTCAGCCCATCACTCCAGCCTGTCCAGATCCCACTGCAGAGCCTTCCTACCCTCAAGCAGATCGACACTTGTGCTTAATTTTGTGTCGTCTGCAAATTTACTGAGAGTTCATTCAATTCCCTCGTCCAGGTCATTGATAAATATGTTAAACAAGACGGGTCCCAAAACTGAGCCCTGAGGGACACCGCTTGTGACTGCAGGGAGAAAATTAGAAAGTCCAAAGCCCAGCTAGAAATCAGTCTGGCTTCTGCTGTAAAAGACAACAAGAAATCTTTCTATATCAGCAGCCAAAGAAGGGCCAGAGAGAGCCTTCATCCTCTAACAGATGTAGGAAGAAACATGGTGACTAAGGTTGAGGAGAAGGCTGAGGTGCTTAATGCCGCCTTTGCCTCAGTCTTCTGTGAATCCAGCTCCCTGACCTAGAAGGCAGAGATTGGGAGCGGAATGATCCCCATGCAATCCAGGAAGAGATGGTCAATGACTTGCTGCACCATATAGACGTACACAAGTCTACGGGACCAGATGGAATCCACCCAAGAGTTCTGAGAGAGATGGTGGAGATGCTCACCAAGCCACCTTCCACAATTTTCAGCAGTCCTGGGTGACTAGAGTGGTCCCAGTAGATTGGAAATTAGCCCTTGTGACACCCGCCTACAAGAAAGGCTGAAAGGAGGATCAAGGAAACTACAGGCCTACCAGTCTGACTTCAGTGCCAGGGAAGCTGATGGAGCAGATGATCCACACAGCACATGCATAACAATCAGATGATCAGTCCCAGTTAGCATGGGTTTATAAAAGGCAGGTCCTGCATGATTATTCTGATCTCCTAAAACACAGTCACATGCTTAGTGGGTTAGTGAAAGGCTGTGTCTGCCGTCTATCTAGGCTTCAGTAAAGCCTTTGATAACATTTCCCACAGTGTTCTGGAGAAACTGGCTGCTCATGGCTTGGATGGGCATAGTCTTTGCTAGGTAAAAAAATGGCTGCATGGTTGGCCCCAGAGTGGTGGTGGAGTTAAATCCAGCTGGTGGCAAGTCACAGGCAATGTTCCCAAGGCTCAGTACTGGGGCCAGCTCTGTTTAACATCTTTATCACTGATCTGGATCATGGGATAGAGTACACCCTCAGTAAGTCTGCAGATGACACCAAGCTTGGGGGAAATGTGCTTGAGGGTGGGGAGGCTCTGTAGGGGGATCTAGATAGACTAGATCAATAGGTCAAGACCAACTGTGTGAGTTTCAATACGGCCAAATGCCGAGTTCTGCACTCTGGACGTAACAATCCCAGCAGCACTACAAGCTTACGGAGGAGTGGTTGGAAAGCTGCTCAGAAGAGAGGGACCTGGGGGTGTTCATTGATAGCCGGCTGAATATCAGCCAGCAGTGTGCCCAGGTGGCCAAGAAGGCCAAGAGCATCCTGTCCTGTATCAGGAATAGTGTGACCAGCAGGACCAGGGTAGGGATTGTGCCCAGTATTTGGCACTGGTGAGGCCACACCTCGAATTCTGTGTTTAGTTTTGCACCTCTCATTACAAGGACATTGAGTGACTAGGGCATGTCCAGAGAAGGGGAAGGAAACTGGTGAAGGGTCTTGAGCACAAGTCTTATGAGAAGTGGCTTAGAGAACTGGGGTTGTTTAGTCTGGGGAAAAGGAGGCTGAAAGGAGATCTTGTCCCTCTCTACAACTACCTGATAGGAGGTTGTAGCGAGGTGGAGGTCAGTGTGTTCAACCAAGTTGCTAGTGACAGTACAAGAGGAATGGCCTCAAGTTGTGCCAAGGGAAGTTTAGATTAGATATTAGGAAGAATTTCTTTACTCAGAGTGTTATCAGGCATTGGAATGCGTTGCCCAGGGCAGTGGTAGAGTCCCCTTCCCTGGAGGTTTTTAAGAGTCATCTAGACATATTATTTAGGGATATGGTTTAGCAGAGGACTTATCAGTGTCAGGTTGTGGTGGTTTGGCCCTGACTGGAGGCCAGGAGGTCACCAAAGTCACTCTATCACCCCCTTTTTTTTTCAGATGGACAGGGGAGAGGGAAGATATAGTGAGAGGCCCGTGGGTTAAGTTAAAAGGAGTTTAATATAGCAAAAGCAAAAGACCACACATGGAAGCAAAACCGAACAAAGATTATTTTCTACTTCCCGTCAGTGGATGATGTCCGTCCACTTTCCCAGGAAGTAGGGCTCTAGTAGGCGTAGCAGTTGCTCTGGAGAACAAAGACAAATAGCGAATGCTCCCCCCATTTTCCTCTTCCTTCTCACTTTTATATCTGAGCTGACGTCATATGGTATGGAATACCCCTTTAGTCAATCTTAGTCAGTTGGCCCGGCTATGTCACCTCCCAAGACATTGCCCACCCCCAGCCTACCATTGGGGGAAAACCACAGTCTCAGTGCTGTGTGAGCCCTCCTCAGACGTAGCCAAAACACCAGGGTGCTATCAACACCCTTCTAGCTACCACTCCAAAAACACAGCACTGAGAGAGCTGCTGTGGGAAGATTAACTCCACCTTAGCCTGATCCAAGACACAGGTTAATGATTGGACTTGATGATCCTAAAGGCCTTTGCTAATCTAGAAAATTCTGTGATTCTGTAATCTGTGTTATCAAGGAACAGACTTTATCTACAGTTCAAAAACCTGAAAGAAACTGCATGTCCCCAAGCCACTGTTGAAACTGTTTAGTCTATACGGTATTCTAACCTGCTGCTTCATGTGTAAAGAGGAATGCATGCAGGGTCTGTGAGAAGAAACTGGAGATGACAGAGAAAACTAGCTAAAATGCTTCCAGCCCCCATGTTTGGATCTTTGTAATAACTGGAAGTCTTGCCACAACCTTCAGTGAGAACGACAAATCTGCTTTGGTGGGGACTCTCAAAACTGCCCAGCCACATGGACATCTTGCCATTCTCACAAAGCACTAAAACCTCTGCACCACTCTACACACCTCAGGTTTTCAAGTGTACTGGGAAATACCTGGACACAGATGACTTCCTAGTAACTGTAGTAGAACTCTTAGTAGTCTCCAAACAGCTCTTCTGAATTTCTTGTTTTTGCTAAGACCCCAGTAAAGAGAAGTGTTCTGTGTGCCGCTTGTCAAAGACATACCCAGGGAAGACAGTTTGTCTGCTTGGGAGTAACAACAGGTATTATTTCTGCTGAAAAAAGTACAACAAAATATCTCTGCAGTGGTGCCAATCTCTATAGGACTGTAAAGTGGAAAACTGATAGATCTGGGCAGGGGAGGAGAATTCTAATAACGCAAATGCAGATTCCTTCACACAATAAACATATCACCATTTCCTTGCCATTCTCTTCCACAAAGATGTTGTTTCTTGGCATGATGATAGCACTTGGCTATTACACTAATGAGTCATTAGGTTCTCCACCCCGCTCCTTTCTGTGTGCTGGGAAGATGTTTTGCTGGAGAAAAGCTATTTCCTTCATCTCAGAACAGTGAAAGAAAAATTAAGATTTGTTATGAACAGAACATGAGGTAGATGAGGATGGAGACTTGTCAAGGATTAGGGCTGGAATGGCCAACAAGAGCGTTAGACAGGCAGTTCAATGAGCATTCATTTCAGCCTGATGCAGTTCAAAAGACCCGACCATCAGAAATCAAGGATTCAGTACTTTCTGAAATATTATCTCCCCAGAAGGAATCTAGGTTTAAATACACATTAAAATAAATAAATAAATAGATTCATTTTGAGCATTTATGGGCAGGAGCTTGGTGCAGACATCAGGAACTGAGAAGCCATTATAATCATCATTCCAAAAGGCTGGGCTAAATTGCAAGACAACTTAGACCTGATCCTCTTACGTTGTTTCCACATGTCTGAGGAAAAATAGCCACCATCTTGTGTAAATAATACAATTATTATTACAACTTTTGCATTTTTCTTCTGATGTTCTATAGCTCAGAAAAGAAAAAAAATAAAAAGGCAGCTACAAACAGGAGCCAGAAATAGCTGAAGTACAGGAGATTGAAATCCCAGCACCATGTAAATAGCTAGACTCTTTTTTCCCCCAATGCTTTGTTTTAATCTGATTTCTGTCATGTTCAGCTTTATCAGAAGAAAAAGATCATTACTGCAAGCTGTCATGGGGGACTGAATGCCTCTAAAAATTAATACAGGCTGGTAGAAACGATGATGCCTGTTTGTAGAGAATCAATACCACAAACGCCATCCATTTCTCTACCATCAGATGGGCAAACGACAGGCGCTTTTAGCCCTCCTGTGTGAATGTAAAACAGTAACACGGGTAAAAATCTTTTTCTGTCTCTCAGAGTTTTCACACTTAGATAATATGCCAAATTAAAGTGCTGAAAAATGAGATCTTGTTAATATATGCACATGACCCTCAGTGTTACCATTAGCAAGCATGGATGTGAAAAGTTTCTAATATTAGAACAATGAGTGTTGCAGGGTGGAAAAATCCAGGATGTTTTCTTCTGGGGCTTCAGACTGAATGGGAAAGAGGTCCGGCCCTCT
>NW_009714389.1:26228-89726 GCF_000703405.1 Apaloderma vittatum
CTGAATTTGATGAAGGGTCTGAGGAAGGCATGCACAGAATTCGAGTCCCAAGCTAAGCAATGATCGAGAATGGCCATGGACACAGGTGCTAATGCCTGCAGCAGTGCCTCAGACCCACCCTACAGGGACATTCAGGGACCAAGGCAGTTTTATGAGTCTTTGAGAGCCTGCTGAAGTGACTGCCTAATCGATGTTCTTTAAAATCAGTATTTTACCTGTATCAAGCAGATTTACTCTGCCAGAGAGTACAATCCAAACACACACTGAACACAGTGTTCAGTGAGACTGTTATGCTGACTAGCTCTGTGTTTTGAAAGCAGTAAAAGATCTGTGCAACAACACTTCATGAGTGGAATGCATAAAGAGAAACTGTCCATCCTGAATTCACGAGAGATGGGCAATATAGCAGAGTTATCTAGTTTAAGGAGAGCAGATTTTTCTCTTCTGACATTATGCACCAGCCAGTGTTACCTCTCTCTTTGATGAAAAAAATTAGAAGCACACATGTGTGTGTATATATATATACACACCCATTTAAGTATATGTATATAGAGAACATAATCATTTAGTAACTATACTAACTATAGTATAGCAACTATACTGTGGGGAAACTATTTAAGAAAATATATCCTTACAGTAGAAAAGTCTGCAAAAAAATCTACAAAGTAAGATACAGGAGAAGATAAAGTGTGTAGGTTTCAGACTCCTAAATAATGACAGATGTGCCCATTTATCCCATTTTTGTATTTATAAGATATCGTTTCACCCACTAAATCTCCAAACCCTATCAAATATAGCAGCATATGACCATCCAGAAGGTGAATTTTCCTTACGTCAGAAATACTTTTAGAATTGAGGAATCTCGATTCACAATCAACTTCTTCACTCATCACAGATTTACAACAGCAAATAAGTAACATCAAAATAGTAGGTAACAGTATTTAATGCTAATATTTGAAATAAATATGTTTTATTTAGAATAAGCTGTATGAAACTACACTCAATACACTTCTGGCAAATTTTTTTTAACCCAGTGCTTCAGTTTGAGATTAATGATGGCTTTGGAAATTTCATCTAATTTTGTTGGCTACAGTTCTCTTGCAATACTGACTTAAAAACAAACAAGACCTAGCAAACCACTGCATTTTATTAAATCACCTTTTCTAATATTTTTTATAAAATCAGTGGTTTTCAGTCTGTGCCCATAGTATACTGAGGCTCGTAGACTGACCATTTTTGTTACAGGTATTTTTCACTGCCAGTGAAAGGTAACTAAGGAAACTAAGCTGGTTGTTACCTAACTTGAATTCACTATACAGCTCAGTATAGGAATAAGTCTTAGGAATCAATAAATTAGAAAAGTTAAAAGCTGTGCCTACTAGCATTTGGTAGTAGGTCTGGAAAGAAAATTCAATACTACCATAAATAGTAGATGTTAAGATAAGCATTTCTGGGATGCAGCTCTCTAAATAACAACCCATAAAATTGAAAGAATATATTGGAGAAGCATGGACAGTTTTGAGAGAAGAAATAAAAATGTTTTTTTACATTCCTGAACAACCTTTTTGTAGTAACAATCTTACTTAAAGGTCTTCTTAGAAATTACTTGCTTCTTTATGTTTGGATTTAATCCTCCTATTAGAGCTGGAATGTGATTCATTCTGTTGTTTCACCATATATATGAAATAATTTCTTAATAAACACAATAGTAGTAGTAGTAATAATGACAATAATGCCCATACAATTAGGCTCTGAGTTGTTTTTTCAACAGCAGAGAAGTCTGAGACTGCTGTAAAATTATTTCAGTTTTATATTGAAATAACAGAAACCAAAAGTATATCTCTTTTATCTTGTTTCTTTGGAGAAATTCAAAGGAGTCAATAGAATCATAGAATGGCCTAACCTGGAAGGGACCTTAGAGATCATTTTAATCCAGCCTAACTGCCATCAGGGACGCCACCTCTCAACTAGATCAAGCAACACATGGGGACCGAACAGGGTTTTATATATCTGCCTATGTAAGAAACCGGTTGGTGTTTAGCACATCCCTGATATACAGCTGATATTTTCATCCATGAATACGATTTCAGGGAAGCAATTCTCACAATTCTCACAATTTGGCTATGTTATCGATAGGACCTGATTTTTGGAAATACGGCACAGCATCTTACTGTCTGGCCACATAGTTAATAATTAAAAAAAAAAAGTCCTGATCTGGTGTTATACAACAAGAGGCAGATTTTGTGATTAGTACTGGAGATAGAAGAAGCCTTGGATAACCCTTTATCACCCATCTGAGAAAGAAAAGACTGTTTTTCTTTTCTTCATTGTCAGAGCTATCTAAATGAACATTTGTGGAATTCACAGAAGCAGAAGACAAGAATTAAATTGAGATAGAACCAAGTATGAAGGCTATGGAAAAACAAGTCAAAGGGATAAGGAAAATAGAAAAAGTCAAATGCAAAAATGGAATATTTCCCCCTCAGAAGAAACAGAGGGATAAATCCAAGATTTTTTGACCGTGGCAAGAAAAATGGATACAAGGAAGGAGAATTTGTTTTCATTAGTGAAAGTTCCAGTAGGTTTCATGGATTATTGGTGTCTGGACCACAGGTCTTTCAAAGTAAGAGTGGCCATGGTCCTCTATCCTGTCCTGCAACCTGGCAAAAATCCAGGTTGTTTCCTTTTCAGAGAGGTTAAAGTATGAGTTTCATGAAGCAGAGTGGTCAAATCAATGTTCTAACGGACATGATCAGTGCAATGATTCCATCTTTTTGTTGCCATGATGATGCCAAATGTGATGAGAAAGGCAACCTTGATTTCAAATAAAAGCATAGTATGAGATATTTTAGAAGACCCGGAACTGTAATTTTTCCTGACATAGTAAGTATGCAGTACTATAAACAATGAGGTTTTACTACTAATAATGGATACGGAAGGGGTTTTTTTGGAGTTTATGTCTTCCGCAAATGTGAAAGTGAGTAGGAAATTCTTGTTTTTACTTTATTGTGAACAGTTACTAGTGGTTCTGAACTGCTGCCTGCACAAAGCATAAACAATTTCTTCTGATTTTCACAACTACAACTGAGGATCACTGACAAAATGAGACCAGTTACTCCAACTTTGTGACTCACACTGCCTTATGCAGAAATTGCAAGTTTTAAAGCAGAAGAATTTATTTTAAAAAGAGGAAAAATTAAACTAGAATTTGGAATTTTTAAAATGTGTTGTGCTCTGGATCCCCATTAATGCTATCCATATAGACATTTCCTAATGTGGAACATTAAAGCTCTATTTCTCTTAAAGATCATTCTACTGACTTCAGCATGATGGCTCAAGATAGTTGCATTATGCCAGTGTGGCATACTGTAGCCTGCGGTAAACTCAAAATAAGACTCAAGGACTACATATAAGGAGTAATCTCTATTTCTTTAAAAAGGAGCCCAAATAACATAGGTATCCATATAGAAAGGAATTTAAAATTGTTAGGAGTAACAAGACAACTAGGAAGAAATAAAAGGTAATACAAAAAGAGTCCTTCATTTGAAAAACGGTGCTGCTCAATCTCTGTCACCTATGGATTTGAAAATAAAACTCCAGAAAGAAAAACAACAGTGCTCAGAAATTAATTTCCATTAATTTCTTAGATGTTTTACACACAGAACAAAATCGCAATACTGTCCATCTCTTCACAGAAGACAAATACATTTATGTTCAGGTATTATGGGGAGGGGCAAGACACACACAGCTTGCAAGATTCTTGAACCAGTACAATCATGTGTACTGTCCTGTGGCTGGTTCAGAGAGTGGACACATATGTTTGATCCCCTGGGGAAAATTCACTATCTCTACATAAGCATACACTGATCTTAACATAGTTTTTACCAATTCTGGATTCTTGCACAGACTGTAATTGAATAGGCATATCTCTGTTTTATAAAATTTTCTAGCTGAACAACATTCAATTCCTTCTTATTTGCCAACTAGAGTGTAAAAAAATCATACCTAGTGGTGTAATCAGAACATACCATGAAAGTCTATATACTTCTCTGTAATAAAGACCCAGTCAAATAATACCTGGATCAATGCAAACCCAGTAGGATGGCAAACTTAAAGCCGCTTTCAGTACTTTTTTCTCTGAGCAATTCAGAAACTAGACCTCTTAATCCCTGAGACAGTGTAATTACTACTTGCAGAGACAGTTAAAAACATAATTCTTTTTTTTAATCTTCAGGACTTGAGACCGAATACAAATCTCAGAAGATGCATTTTCTGCAGTTGTGACAAATCATGGCTTTGTGTCATTAGAGCTCTCTCCTGCACTACCCCAAATCACAGGGTTCCACAGCCATATCATGAAAGTCCTGTTGAACTGCTAGGATTATTACAAACTCTCACAATCTACTGAGATCTGTGATTGTTATGTTTAGAATGTGTTAACCATTTTAGGCAACTGGGAGCCTGCAGCTACTAATGTGATTGCATAAGATTACATTTCATCTCCTCTGAGATCGACGTGCTTTCATTGTGCTTACAGAGGAGATCTTACTCACACAAAAGTTACAGAGAAAGAACGCTCCACTTTTTTCTTCTGTAATACTACTGTTACCCATTCTTTTAAAAGACTCTTTGTAAAGGCCATGGAATAATGTTGCTTTCAAAGAAGGTTCACTATTAATTCTGGCAAATTTCATACTGTTTAGATTTCTTGACTACTTAGGTAGTATTTGTTATTGCTGTGATAGTAAAGCGTCTGCTGTCCTAAAGTATATAATCAGGGTAAATTTAGTAATGAACCTTCTAATGCAGTACCTCTACTGTCATAAGGATATGACTGTCTAGCATAGATGCACCGTAACAAGAATACTTTGAGTTGCTTTAAATTTAACACACCCCCAAAATACGAAAGTATTCGCTGTGAGGAATGCAGCATGAGCATTTGTATTTTAATATATGCAAGGAAAGGGTTAGTTTAACTGAAATTCCTCAGGAACATTAGTGCTAGTGTACTTGTGTATTTTCAAAATACTTAACTTTGTCACAGAGACAGTTAAGAAATAACATCAGTCTTCATAGTTGTAATAGTGCAGCCACCTTCAGCCTTCCAAAAGTAAGAAGTGCTATGAGAATACAAATGAACTTGTTCTAGTAGTGGATACTTATGAGCTCTGTTCCTAACATAAGGTTTTCTCAGAAGGGTATGCTTCATATTTGGATCAAAATAGGAATCAGTTTGAACAGAGACCGTGAATGGACTGCTCCTAATTTCCAGGCCATTATAGGCAAAATACTTTGAATTATTTTCCCATTCAGATTCTTGTGCCTCCTGTTTATATTTTAAAAGATTAAAAAATGCAAAAGAAGACTGAAATTAGTCTGTCTCAATCTAGAATTTTGAGATATAAGTGCACTCGGCAGGAGTTAAGAGGTCTAGGTGATTGCCTTCTTCAGATCACAAATGAGAATAGCCTGGTAACTACCTAGTCTTTATCATTTACTGCAGGACTCCTTCTGGCTCAGAATAGAACACTGAAGAGAAAGGCAACAGGGAGGAAGGCTTCCAGGGGCACATAAAGTGGTTGAAAATACACTAGAAAGCCAACAACACATCAAATCTACATAGATTCAAAGGAGACTGGGCACTGAAACATGAATTTAGACTCAATTTTTTCTGAGATTCAGGTATATCCAGAACTTAACAGAGATGGCACAAATGTCCTCCACTCCATCATATTTCAGGAAATAGTTTCAGAAGAGTAGCAACGTAGAAGTAAAAGCACAAAGGTAACACAAGAAGAAATTTAGGTGCTGATAAACTGGTTGAATGATCAGTAGATCTCCATGCATTTTGAAGTGAATGGTTAAAAAGTTCCTCTATCTCACTTTTAACAAACAGGGAAGCTGAAGCCCAAGGAGAGGTAGCAGCTTGCTTACTCATGTAGCAAATCAATGGCAGATTTTCCAACTTAGTACCTCACCTAGTGCTATGGGGTTTGTGACTTATAAGAAGCAAACCTCTAAGATAATGTAATTTCATACACTTGTAAAACTTTGGTATATCCAAATTAAAAGCTAAAATATTACTTTCTTATGATGTTTTTAAATGACATCTGCAACTACAGCAAACTCTACAAAAAAGTTTCAAAAATGAGAACGCATTCCTCAAAAAACTCCAAACCTAAGCATACAGCATAAAGTGAGAACATAACTTTTGAATTTATACACTTCTTCCAAACAAAGAAGAAGTCAGATGATTCAAATGAAGCCCCTAGAATGATGTAAGTATGAAGAAGGAGAGAGAGTGAGCATGTGACAGAGAGATCTGAGGAAAGGATTGATGAGGGAAGGTGTTAGAGTAGGCCTTCTCTCCTTACTTGGCACAAGCCACTGATGCACATGTCCAGGGATTCAGTGTAGCACCGGGTCCCATCCAGAACCTTTGGTGCCAGCTCCACAACCAGAGCTGCTCCTCTGGCCTGGCACTTCAGCGAGCATGGGTTGTCCGGGTCGTTAGAAACGGGAAGCCACTCATAAAATTGTCCCTGATACTTGACGTCATTGTGAGCAGAGCACTGCTGGGCACGAAAATCACCTGCTTCTGGAGGGCAGTCCTGCAGAAATGAAAGAGAAAAACGTCAGCAGGTCTATTTGGGACAGGCAGTCACAGTACCCTGCAGCCAGCTGTGCTCCATAGCTGCTAGATGTAGTGAGTTTTTCTGTTTAGACAAAGAAGACTGATCGAAACAGCTACAGCTACACATAATTACACCTTTCTTTTTTCTTTCCACCACAGTGGAAAGAACCTCAAGACCATGTGTAAACATGCGTGGGACATAATAAATGCACTGAATGTGTCTTAACCATAGCCCTGAAATGCTCTAGCTGAATCTCTTTCCACTTGTGCACATATGTGAAGTGTGTGTGCACAGCCACTCTCTTCCAGCCAAATTTTCCTCTTTGTCTAAAGAGAAAGCAAAAAAGAATTACATGATTTAATTGTTTGTTTATTTAAGCTCTCCTCACTAGCTTTTTTTTTTTTGCTTCAATGACCTAAATCAGTTAGTAGGACAACAGGAATGACAAAAATAAGATACATATTTGCATTTATTTAACCTAAGATTTCACAACTCACATAATTAATGACTCACTATTATTTTGCTGGGAAGACCTTTGAAAAGCCCCTTTGTTAATCCTTCTAGAGGCCTGTGGGACATATGAATCCTACTCTGAACCCAGTACACCTGATGTAAAAAATAAAGATCACTCATAGTACTTAAAGTCTCTTATTAACAAGAACGTGAGGATTTTCTGACCTTCATACGCCTTCTTGTCATCATTTAGCACAGAAAACCATGAGTCGAGTTCTCAAGAGAGCAAGAAGAGCTTCAGAATCATGAAAATCCAGGCAAAATAAACATGAGTTCTTTTTATTTCCTTTCCAGTTTTTGATCCTGAAGAATAATATTTCAAGTTTCCCTGTGCAAGCAACTACAAAGGCTATAGATTCTTTAGGGTTTTTTTAGAAGTAACCTGAATCTCTCACATAATTACAGGAATACTGGAGCTAAGCTTTAGGAAAAAATATTAAACATTGTAAGAACTGTGACAATAAAGCAAACATTGGCAATATGGCTGCCTCAGATTATTAAGGTCTCATAGTGCTCCACCTTGCTGCTGTATGGGCATCTGCTCCTCAATGATATTTGGTCTAATAACATGGGAAATCAATATCTGCTATACCCTTTGCTTAAGGACTGTAACTTTTTTAACAGAGAATCATAAAAGTCTATTATAGACTTGATAAGGAAAGATTCTGATGTTTATGCAACCATGTAACTAGACAACATCCTTGTAAGATGCCTGTATTTCCTGTTTGTCCTGAAATACTTCATCCTATAGAAATTCAATCATCATTAATGACAACCTTATTCACAGTCTTCTCATCCTATTCTTATCTGCGATAATTCTTATCACAGAGTGAAGAGAGCAGAAAAATATGTGGGAAACTCATTATTCTCCTATAGGTGTGTAATTCAAGAAAAACTGGTCTTTATGTTCTGCTTTTAAACAGAGGATGACAAGACAGTTACGGTTTGACTGAAGATCCATTTTAGCTCTTTTTGCAAACAGAGAAGATACAAGCAAAGAGGAAAACTGTGGGCTTCCTTCCTGCCACAAAATCTTCTGGTCCATACCCTTCTCTGAATTTTTCTGTCCATAAATGAATACAGTCAGGGCTGTTGGCTTGGCTTAGGCTTGCTGCAGAGATCCAAGCCAACTCTCTTGTTTGGTTCAAGCTTGGCTCCACCTTCGAAACTTCCTGGCTTGCAATAGCTTTATTTTTACGAAGTTAGAAAGGCCCAATAAAACACACTACATACAGAGTTCATAACCCTGCTTTGTACAATATTCAATAGTATGTTTGTTGTGTTTGATTTTATTTTTAAATGAAAGCAAGAAAAAATGTACAGTCAATATAACAAGCTTTCAGGACACGGCAGGTGACCAGGACTGATGTTAAACACTTTCAGTCTTTGATATCATGATCAAAATAAAACAATGGATTTAAATAGTAGAGTTTGTGTTCAAAAAAGTTTTCATGCGAAACCTGAAGCCATTCAAAGAATACATTCAGGCAGTCAAAAATGCAGACGTGCATAGTTATCTTGGCACACAGATATGAAGCAGGGTCACAGTCTGGCCCACTGCATTTCTCCTATTGAAACTCTGAATCCTAAAACTACCTGAAGGCCTTGAAGATCCCGTTGCCTCAGGGTGAGCTTTCCTTCTGGTTAAGAAAGTACATGTATTTGCTCCCACACACATAATACCTGCATATCCCAAGTAGTGTTTTTTATGCAAAAATGGATAATGTTAAGCAGTAGTCCAAATATTACCCATCATTTGACACAGGTCACTGAGACTGAAAAAGTAGGATCTGTACAGAACTTGGCACTGTTAATTAATCTCTTGTCCACATGTGTTTTTTTTGTTGTTTGTGTTTTGTTGTTGCTTTTGTTTGTGTTTTTTTTTCCCCTCAAAAAAATTTATTTATCATTTGTATTATATGTCAGTGTGGATCAAAGCATCTTTGTGCTGGAGTTTGTGCAATCGTATAATGAAAGACAAATATAAACTCCCAGCCTATAAGTGAGTATTCTAGTTGGCGAGGTAACAAATAAGGCAAAGCCAGTGTTTTTGTGGTGTATTTTTTCAAGTAATAAACTGTTCTTTTCTTCTAAATACTTTGCACAACTTCAGATATGAGCATTTGCCATTTTCAGGCCGTCTTCCTGTGCCTCATTTCCGCAGTGCTGGCTCCTGGACAGGAGAAACTAGACTCTGACTCCACAAAGTCTTCTCCCCTTTTTAAAAAAATCAGCCTATTTTTGGTATGTGCATGGAAGCTTAGTGGAAGGGGATCCTCTACAGCTGCCGGCTAGCACTGCTTTGTTTGCCTGAGTGAAGTAAACGTTTTGCTCCTCCCAAGGGTCTGACACTGAAGCCATCTAACAGCATGCAGTATGTCTACCTACACAACAGACTGACAGACAAGGGTGTGCCCACATTTTGACACAGCCAGAAGTCAGGGCCCAGTCACTGTTGCAGTGAATGCAAGATACTGTATCTTTGCATGGGCTATGTAGTTCTGCAAGATATTTTGCTAACCACAGCCGCATGGCCTGTGTTTGGCATGGAGCATGTCGCAGCACTGGTATCTGGCTGCAAAAGGACTACCATCCTGCTTCAGGTTACTCCAGCTTCGGTCCTCTATTCAAATCTTTGCAGTTTTATTTTCTTTTGGAAATTATCTGTGGGCCCCTGCAGACAAGAGGAACTGCTGCCATTGCACTCCTTGGAGAATCAGAAAGAACTAATAAACTTGAAAGTCTTGTCTAAGTCCATTTATCTTCAAGCTTCCTGTTCATTAAGACTTTTTAGGGAAGAAGATTTCTAGTGAAAAGGAAACAACTGTTCCTCCTCTAACTCTGTGAGTCTTAGATGGCTGTTTTATGACCTTTAGCTTGGGAAGGCTCATGAGATATTCTTGAAACACTGAACCTGTGCTCCACACCTATAATCTCAATTCATCCTATCAGGTCAAGATTTCCTCCACTGCAATGAAAATATATATCATTTCAAAGATGATCAGAAACCCCTTTGATATATAAAACGTATTTAAAATAAACACTGGAGATTCGTCTTCACCTCTTAAGCACCTAATGCCGGCCATATTATTATGGCTTCATTCACTTCCTCACATCCAAATTTTTTTTTTTTAACTTGACCTCTTGTTTGACCCTATTGTAATTCATGAGGTCCATGGAGTTTTGCCATGTTTGAATCTCATTCAAAACAATTTCTATTAATCAACAAACCGGTGGAAAAGATAAGATGAATCCCAGATGTCTCCTGATGGTGATAGGTAGATCAGATTTCATGGGACAAAAGAGGGTCAGGCTTTTTAAAGTTTACTTAGTGGGTGAAATATGGAAGATCATATCTAAGCTGCGATAGGTGGAAACAGTCGAGGAACCTTAAAACAGTTTACAATATGTGTGCTTGTATATTTGCAGACGCCAAGAATGATTTACTATACCTGGAGCGTTTCCTCTGTGCAAAAAATGACTAACAACTGGACTACTCTGTGCAGCATCTGACAGAACAGATTATTGAACCAGTTCCATGAAGTACACACGGCATTTCAGCTGCACCCATTTCCCTCCTGAGGCAAGAAAGCCTGAGGTCCTCAAGCAGGGGCTTGCCCAAGACTAAGTAAGAACATTAGATAAAAGTACAGAGAGTTAGGAGATCTAGGGATTTAGTGAAAACTCTGCTTGGCCTTGAAGCTTTTTGAGTGCCCTGCTTGAATTAAGCTTCTTGCAGACAGATTTTTCACTATCCTACTCCTGTGAACTTATAAATAGGTTAGGATCACACTTAGCTGCTTATACTGAGAAGGGCTCATACTGTAGCTTTCTCTGATAATGCTAAGACACAGCAATGTCTGACAGAGAGAAGTGTGAGAGGAGTAATATGAACCGAGTTAATGGAAGAATGTCATCAGATACTTCTACTCTGTATTATAGAAACATGGAGTGGAGATGAGGGCTAAAACAGTGAGTATAAATCTAAACCTCCCTGAATATTTGTTATTAGAAATATTTATAAAATCAAATTTTGACCCCCAAATACCTCTTTTTTAACAAAAGTATGTTTATATTTTTGGCAAATAAGTTGATATGTAGCTCTTCATGCCATTTTAAAATTTTCGTTTCTTCATACCTTTCAAATATTAAAGTGAAGTTTTTAAATTAGATACAGTAACTGTATTTTAGCTTGGAAATCTTCTAAATATTTAGGCCAAAACTAATACATATACATAACATTAAAGTACACTTTTCTAAAACACCAGGGATGCCACACTGGCAGATTAAAGAGATCCTATAAATAAATAAATAGATAGATAGATAGATAGATAAACAAACAAACAAATAAATAAATAAAATAATTGATTGAAATATTGAATTTAAATCTATCAATCATCCAGAGTCCTGAAATGCCACTGTTACGGAAGGGATCTAAGTTGTTGATACTTTTACACAGAATGGCAGCTATGGGGGCTTTTTGTTCAATGTTTCAGTAGTCAAAGATTTACAAATCTGCTTGGTGAGAAGACGGCAAATTCAGAAGTCAAAGCTGCTAACATTAGCAACATAGTAAAACCACTTATTTTCAAGTATGAAGACATAATTTCTAGACAACGCACTGAAGTTCTGAAATGCACACATTCAGAAGTAATATGGTAGCTATTAAAATCCAACATTTTGAAGAACAGACTGTAGTCACAATAAGAGATTTATGTTTGGAAGAATTTCTGCTTAAATACTAAACCGACATTAAGTAAATCTGGTGTTAGTAAGGAGATAAAGCATAGTGCTTATACTTTTTTATTTTTAAATTTTTTTTAAATTTTGCTGCAAAATGCAAACTTGGAAGCTCGATTGCAAAAGACTTCATATGGCATTTCTGCCATCAGAGTGCAGAAAAATTAAATATTCTTAATAATTACTGTAGCTCTGGAAAAATTCTACCTGGTGATGATGCTTCTCATGCACACAAGCCAGTGCTGAGAATTATGCACTTATGTGGAAGTTTAGGTCTCGCATTTTCCAATAGGACAAGCTTTGCTTCACGGAAAGAAGATCGTGACATTTTATTGAAAGTAAGACAGGCAGTATTGGTGGTGTGTAAAATGGCAGACTGAGCTGATAGGAAACAGGTATTGAAGTAGCTTGTCTGAATATAGGTCAAAAACTGGGGGATGTTGTTATAGTTGGTATTTCAGCCAGGTGAAGAAGGTAAGGTATACAAAAAAAAAAGCTGCAGATGGTGTTTGCAAGTTTTGGTGGTCTGGTTAATGGGATTTGCCATCTACAGATTTTATCTTAGGCTTAACAGAACCGCACTAAAACTTGTAGGAAGAACTATTAACTATTACTACTTCCAGCATTGTCTACTTTCAAGAGCAGATTTGTATGTGGTATTTATCATCATGCTTGCAGGTATAAGCAAGTAAATATGAAAAGCAAAGTCCTTTGGGAATGAAGTGCCGGTATCATGCATTTCTTTATTTTTTTCCTAGTCTGACTCAGAAAGCCATGTAATAAAAGGAAAAAATATCAGGGAAAATAAAAATATTTTCATTCGCAAAACAAGGTGTGATAATTGAGAATGAAGAATGAAAGTATGAAGACCTTCACATTTAAATAAATATCCTTCAGAACATTTTCATGCAAATAAGGAAAAAGAAAGAAAAAGCCAGAATATTAGCAGAAGGGCTGAAAAAAGAGAAAGGGCAAATGAGGAGGCATTAGTGTGGTACAAAAGCTGGAGAGAACCTGGCAAGAAAGTTCTGCCTAGAAGAAGGAACAGAGATTGTGGTAGCCTGAAAAATAAAAAAGAACTAGTTAAAAAATCCTATGCACATTTTGAAAATATTTTTGTTTATTTTGCATAATGTTTAGTAGACACACAAAAAAACATGTTTTCATTGCATTCAGAGTAATCTTCTAAAGCAAAACAAATTACTCCCTCTCTCCCCCCATGATTATATTCTAAAATGACTGGAAACATACTTGGAGTCAATATGAATAGTAAGAAGAAAAAAGCAGATGCAATTCAACCCTAAATCATCTTCAGATTCCCTCATTCCTTCTTTTACTATTTACACATGTGGCTTCATACCCATAATATTTCCAGTTTCTGATCAACACCAGGCAATGCAAGTGGTGAACACACTTGATGGGAGTTGTTCTTTTAAGGACTGCTCAGAAGCTATATACACAGCAGTCCATACTATACAACATGGTTCAGTATCCCTCAAATAATACAGGTCCCTGAAGAAACAGACGCTCCACTCTCTCCCCTCAGCTCTCTTTTTCTTTATCTAATTCATTTTTTTCTCCCCTGTAATTTAATTTCAGGATGAATTAAAAACAGCTGTAGCAAATCTTGCAAATGATAGTGCCTATGAAAATGTGTTCATTGCCAGACTCTGAGAAGTATTGTCCCATTCTTCAATTTCACTTTTGAAATGGTTTACTTTTAGTATATGTGACTACCCTTCCTTTCCTGTAAGAGGACAGTTGTATAAACAAAAACATTCAGTTCACAGAAAAACTGTTTTCAGAAAATAAAAAAAGACTGGTTATTTTATGAACAATAACATCAGTCCTCAAGTTATGCACAAGCTAATGCTAATGAAAGCTTACATTTCAGAACTCGCTGATTTCCACAAGAATCCAAAAGAAATTTTCCACAGTGCCTGATAGCTAGCCTCATTTGCAGGAGCGGAATGGGGAGATTTTCTCTCATTTTCATTTAAAGCAATAGACTATTTCCTAATACAGCAGGTCTCATTGAGCCAGGAAGTTCCATCCTCGTTTTTCACTGTTTTTGTGGATGAAGTCTTAAAAGGAAAAGTTTGAGTTAACAAAAATACACACAAAATTGTGTGCCTTTTCCAGTGCAGAATTTCATGACAAGCCATAAGCTTAACGAATTGTTTCCAAGAACCAATTTGTGTGTATGTGTCATTGGATTTTGGAGGCAAAAACAGTAAATTTCTTTAAAAGAAATCATATGTGTTTTTTTTTTTTTTTACTTTTCTGAAACAAACAAGCAGTATTTCAGTCATACAGCTACACAATTCAGTAGTAGAATGAATTTCAGTGCAGAGATGTATGTGTGAGGTTCCTATACTGGTTTAGCTTTTAACTGGTTCTGGACAGAGTATTTCAAAATAGTACCTAGCCCCAGAAACATGGGGCTGAGAACCACCTTGGCTGTGGCAGGATCCCACCACAAATTCTGATGCTGATGATGGTGGCAGTCCCTTGTAATGACTGATGTTGTGAATACTGTTACATGGTATCTCAGATTACTAAAGATGGAAAGTGGGAGGCTGTAATATCTGAATCAAAGACTCAGCATACTTCACAAATAGAAAATACTTTCCCCTGAAATCAAATCTCTTGGAAATTAATACAGCTAAGTAATTTCCTTATGACATAAAGCCATATTTGGATGTCCTGGTTGAAGCTACAATGCAGTCAGATCCTTAAGAACAGTTTGATTTATTAGTAGTTTTGCAAGTTTACCAAAACCAAGCAAATGAAAGCTTGTTTGATTCTTTTATTAAGTAAAAAGAGAAATGTAACACAACTCATTGTCCCTCTGTCCAAGAAAAAGGGTTAAAATCATAAATGCAATCCTGGATATTCATAATTCAGTGGCAAAACTGTCATTGATTTCAGCACCGTAAAACACTTTGAAAGTTTCAGTTTGGACTATTTGGTAGGAAATAATTAATTAAGTTCTGCAGCTGCATGCTATGTTGGAAAGTCTGGAGCCAGTATTGCCAGGTGTAAGGTATGTAAAGGCAATTGCCTGACGGAAATATACAAGGTTTTATTTTGAAGGAATACTGTTCAGGTGCACATTTCCAAAACAGAACCTAAACTAAAAATAACATTAAAAAAATTAATCCTTATCTCAGAAGGTTAAGCAAAATGTTTCCAAAATAAGGATTGCAACACAGGTAGAACCCCAGCCTCTCATCAGGGTGATCCAGGAACAGCCTAATGGGATGGAGCAGGATGCTGGTTTGTCTCACTGTTCTTAAGATACACAAGGGTAAGGGGACTGTCACAATGTGTATGCATTCATAAACCAAAACAAAACTAAAGGGTCTAATTCTAGCTCAGTTAGCCTTTAAAAGTATTACTATTTATTTTCTTTTTGTGTCATATTCCAGAGAGGTACAGCATGCAACTCAAATGGCACAAATCAGCCTCCCCATTCTCTCCACAGTCAAGGGGTTGCCTAAGTGCCTCAGAGATGGAAATTAGACTGTCAATCACCCAGCAGACCTATTTATTGACTTCCTTAGTTGTCGTTAGTTAGTGAAGCAGATGTCTGAACTAATGGCAGATTTTAGGAACCCATAGGATACACTCACAACAAATTTTATAAGTGTGGGAAATCTTACTGCATGGGAGACTGCAACTCAAGCAGAAGCTGTTTCTTTCATTATGATCTATGGTCTATCAAAGAACATATAAGCTTAATATGAGGGAATTAATTCACTTTTTTGCCTTAAACTTTTAAACTCTTTCAGACAAAGCATCTATTGAAAGGCTGAGTATGTCCCTATCAGACATGAGAAATCTTGGTCCAGTGCATGTTAGATTTCATCTTCCATCTTTACTGGTAAAACTGACATTTCTTTATGTAATTTGAGAGCTTTTACTACTCCTGACACCCAATAAAACTTTCCATATAAAAGCTTCTATTTCCATTTTCACCAGTGAAGACACACTTTCACTTTGGTGAGGACAGAAGTTGAAGTTTTTTATTTTATTGCATTGAAAACTATATTCACCACAGATGAAAAACAAGCAATAGCCTTCGGAAAGGTCAAAACACTGATGCAAGGTATCTAACACTGTTTTTGTATGACATACAACAGAATTTCAATGCTGGGAGGATATGGGTGAGCAGAAACATATATGTCTTACTGACTTGTCTTCAATCCTTAAAAGCTTAATCTTCCAGCCTGACAGACTGCCCAGTGTGAACCAACTGGTTACCAAAGTAATACTGGGAAGACCAGTGGTCTTAGTTCTGCTGGGAGGATTGTAAAGAGCAACTCTGAAGTTCCACTCACATTCTGTTCAGAAAGGCCATGACTTCGATCCCTTCCAAACAGTTTTAGCATCATGCTATGCTATAATCTCTCCAGGTTTTCAAGAAACAGAAAAAGGTTTGCCTATGGTCCTGTGGGATGAAGGCAATTTAGATAGCTACAATATTCTCATCATCGTGTTAACAAATTATTTTATGTTATATGAATGTGACTGTTGTATGTGATGACTGGTACCATAGCAAAGCTGTATTTCACTTACCACATTGCTGCACGTCCTGTACCGGATGTTTCGCCCTTCACAGGTCCTGTGTCCAAAAATTAAAAACAAACCCAAAACTATTAACAGATGAATATAAAGAGCAGACACATAATGTTTGCTGTGTCAGCATCTTTCCTACAAAGATCTCTAATCAGTAACCCCTACCAACCCTCTTCCCCAAGGTAAAGGGCTCTCTGTCCCTATATGGGCACTGAGATACGAATCCTACAACTCCTCGGTTTCCTACCTCTGCTTTAGAAATGAGTTTCTAGAGGGTGGTGTCAGTTTTGGAGGTTGAAGTACAGAACATAGCTGGAAATGAACATGAAATACATTAATAACACTATTCACAATGATTTCACAAGGGCATAGGTCTGCATCTACCCAAGCACACACCTTAGCACTGACACAGTCTGAGCAGCTGGGCATTGCCTGCTGGCAAGCAACCTGTGCACTGTGGGGAAGAAAAGCTGCCTTCAGCAACGTTAAATAACAGCCTAGCAGGACAGAGATTTTTCCCAATTCGATACGAGGTGGGAAGGAAAGCATTAAACTTGCCCCTGATCCACCAGCCCGTCACTGCTCCCAGATGCCTGCTGCAAAACAGCATCCCGAGAGCAGCTGCTGACTTCAGCAGAGGTCAAGGAGAGCACGTGCCCTGACCTGCGCTTGCCATGACTCTCCTCTACCTCCCCCACAGCAGTCCCGTACCAGCCCTGATGCTGGCAGGGCTCCCAGAAGAAAGGTCAACATCCAGATATCTTTTAGCACTCAGCAGCGTGTGTTCCAAGTATTTGACTTTAGGTGAAATTTCATGTATTCTGTGAGTTCGGACAGCATGCTCTGTGGAGGTCCTCAGTATAAACCAGAATGCAGGGTTTGGCTTTTAAAAATGATCCTTCAAAAGAATAGAATTCCTTACATTTCTAATTTCTAAAATTCACAACTTTGGGGTTTTTTTTTCTTTTGCTTTCTTTTTGGCCAGAATTTAACAAGTACACATTCCTTGAGGACTAAATGCCTGCCAAGACTGAACTTTTTAATCCAAACCATTTTGAACTACCCAAGAGAAAGGACAGCATCTGCATGCATTTTTGTAGTTCTTTTTTCCTTATTTTTTTTTTTAAAAAAACAACAGAAAAGCTTTTTCCATACTGACTTAACTCTGAAATATACTGAACAGACTTCCTTTAAATTATTGAAGTCATCCTTCCTCCCACCTTGACCCACAAGAGAAATTCCTCCAGTATTCATGCAGTATACCTGCATGAATACAAAACTAGGGCAAACCACACTTTTGCAAACATACCACAGTAGTGTAGAAGAACACAGGAGAAGATAAACAAGCAAATAATCCCTATCCCTTTTTCAGAAGAAATGTAAGCCGAAGGATAACATATTCTGTCGTGTAATGTTTGGCATACAAAAAATGCTATTAAAAAGCGTGACAGAAACACCACTAATTCAATGCTTTTATAATGCTATTAATTCATTTAAACTTTGATCATTATAAGCATGCACCAAAGAAAAAATTCTGCACAGAGTATCGAGCACTAGAAAAAATTGTTTTAGCAGTACGATAATAAAAATTATATTCACAATACACTATGAACTCAAAGCCCGAAAAATACCCAAGAAACCTCGCCACTATCCCAGTCTTTCTTGAGCAGTATAGACAAGCTGGTAGAGATACTGTGGTGCAGGCTAAGCCTATTTACTCATCCACTTCATTTACACTGATAGATAGCAAAGAAAAGGGTATATTACGTAGCATGTGGGCAGTCCTATTGCAGGACATGTACTCCACACTGAATACCTTGCTCAGCAAGCATGATACATGGCCCATCTGTCTCTCAGAAATGGCCATAAACTCCATCAGACATGTCTGCTTCACACAGATCTGGTGTTACCACAATTTCAATTACTCTGATCTATTTACCTCAGAAACACTGAACTGCCAGGGAAATTCAAACTTCCTTTCTAGCAGCTGCCTTACAGTTTCTTCTTTTCACAGCTTCTTCGTACTGTCTGTTTTGAAATGAAAAAAAAACCTCACCACTTATTTTTCACTTATTCTTTGCATTAGGGAAAAGAATAAGTACTTTTTTTAGCTCTGTGCTACAGAACTCTACAGACTTTTCTTCCAATTTCTCTCCTTTGGCTAATGGCCAGGATTGTTCAGAAAAAAACGTGCAATCCTGGATGCAGCTAGCGTTGTACTGATTCATGAATACTAGGAAACACTCTTGCAAACCTACACTTGTCCCCCCTCCAAAGCCAGTCTTTGTGGTTTTGTTAGTTAAGCTCATTAGTTTCCCAGTTATCACCCATCAACCAAAAGCAGGCACACTGCTATCAGCCAGAGCTGATATATTTTCACAATAGATTTGTAGAGTAGTTTGTGCTTCAGAGATCTGCTGCTTCAGGACAGTATTCCAGATTTTCTTAGACTCACATATCTACTTTTGGATTCAAAATCATAGAATTTATAGAAGGAAAAAAATAATATATGGTTAAAAGACTCTGAAAAACAAATAAGTATCTACTTTTCAGGGACGTAAATTTTGATTTTTACAAGTTTTACAAGTTTCTGACCCTGTATATGCTTAAAATAAGGAATCTGAAACCATCTAGTGAACTTTACTGGAGGAGACTACACAGCATTTTGTATGACATCAGGCCAGAGTAGATTATCCCTGGTACACAGGGTTTGAATTAATGGTGTGGATCCCATAGCTCAGTGTGGATGTTTCCAGAATGCCACAGCACAGAACATTTAACATGCAAAGAAGGATGACAACGCATTAGTGAGACAATGTTATGAAATACTGTCACCACACATCCTCTGACCTCTGGGTATGAAACAAGGAGTACCCACAGCCACTGGGAAAAGTCAGAAGTCACCCAAAATGGAAAGTTCATCTTGGAGACTACACAAAGTGTGGGAGCAGCAAGTACTTCTAGTCTTCTCTGTTATCTTACACTGCAGGGGATTTTGCAGAGGAAAAAGGTAGCTGATGGTTTGGCTTGACAGGCAATTATTATCATGTGAATATGAAAGAAAAGCAAGCTATTGGGAATCATGTTTCACTCTTCAAACCCAGACACTTGTTTCCAGTAAAGTTTCTGAAAGAGGTTAACAACTTTTAATATATTAAAATATTCACTTCTCTTCATGTAAACAATCCAAACCCCTGGTATTTATTTCTCCAGGCTCCAGTTTGCAGAGGGACTTAGTTCAAGTCTCCTCCCTCAAAGGTCTAAAGTAGATGTGTATTTGTGCTCAGCTAGAGTTAGAAGCCTTGTAACAATCCATGCCAGAAAGAATAGCAACTCCACGCCAAAGTTGCCTTTATCTGTAATTACCAAAAATGATGAAAGAAGTTTGCAGAGCAGGACCTCATCAACTCCTGCCACTCTCAGCAGTCATCAAAGTCTGAAATGCTTTTCTTAAAAAACAAGTATTCACATAAGCAAGCAACTATGAGCCGTAGGCGGGTTATTTTTGTGGGTGTGAATTTTGATGCAATTGTTCACTATGGGGGTTTGAAAGTTGATGTAATGTTGGACAATTTTCACTCTCCTTTAGTTTCATGCCCCTTGATACTCACTCCTCTGGGACAGATTCTGCTTTCTGCACTTCCCATGAGAAAAATACGCTCAGGGCCTCTCTCCACCCATGAGGTCCTAGGCAGGCTGTGTGTGCCCTCCTGTTTGGCTGGTGCCAGCAGGCATGAGACGGTGCTGTGCACATTGTAACATCACCTTGTGTCCTTCTTTCCTCACCCTGTCTGTCTTCCCCCTTTCCCAAATGTTACACAGTGTTATTACAGAATCATAGAATCAGAGAATGTCAGGGATTGGAAGGGACCTCACAAGATCGTCTAGTCTAGCTCCCCTGCCAGAGCAGGATCACCTACAGTAGGTCACACAGGAACACGTCCAGGCGGGTTTTGAATGTCTCCAGAGAAGGAGACTCCACAACCTCCCTGGGCAGCCTGTGCCAGTGCTCTGTTACCCTCACAGGGAAAAAGCTTTTCCTCATGTTTTTGTGGAACCTCCTGTGTTTCAGCTTGTATCCATTGCCCCTTGTTCTGTCATTGGACATCACTGAGAAGAGCCTGGCTCTGTCCTCCTGACACTCCCCCTTGACATATTTATAAACATTAATGAGGTCACCCCTCAGCCTCCTCTTCTCCAAGCTAAAGAGACCCAGATCCTTCAGCCTTTCCTCATAAGGGAGATGTTCCACTCCCTCCATCATCTTTGTGGCTCTGCACTGGACTCTCTCAAGCAGTTCCCTGTTTCTCTTAAGCTGAGGGGCTCAGAACTGGACACAATATTCCAGATGTAGCCTCACCAGGGCGGAGTAGAGGGGCAGGAGGATGTAACTCGACCTACTAGCTACTTCCCTTTTAATACACCCCAGGATGCCATTGGCCTTCTCTGTCACGAGGGCACATTGCTGGTCTATGGTCATCGTCCTGTCGACCAGAACCTCCAGGTCCCTTTCCGCTACACTGCTCTCCAGCAGGTCAATCCCCAACCTATACTGGCACATGGGGTTATTCTTTCCCAAGTGCAAAACTCTACATTTGCCCTTGTTGAATTTTTTAAGATTTCTCCCCACCCAGCCCTCTAGCCTGTCTAGGTCTCCCTGAATGGCAGCACAGCCTTCTGGTGTGTCAGCCACTCCTCCCAGTTTTGTGTCATCAGCAAACTTGCTGACAGTGCTCTCTGTTCCCTCATCCAGGTCGTTGATGAGTATATTAAACTGCACTGGCCACAGCACTGACCCCTGAGGGACTCCACTGGACACAGACCTTCAACTACACTCTGCCCCATTGACTACAACTCTCTGACTTCTTCCTCTCAACCAGTTAACAATCCACCTCACTACTCGGTCATTCAGACCACACTTCCTCAATTTACCTATGAGGATGTTGTGGGAGACCTGCTCTTATCCTCAATGCAATTTCTCTGTTTATCCTTCTCTGGGGAGAAAAGAGTCTTGTTTATCCTTTCAGCATACGCTTTTTCCCATAACGGAAACATGACAGAATGCCATGGACACCAAATTGTTATGAAAAAGGAAGATGCAATAGAAAAGGAAGATGCAATGGGAGGGCACTGACTTTATGAGTTCACTTTTTCAAACTATCTGGTCAAGTCTGCTCAGCTTCATGTTCAAATCACTTAATTGACAGTAAATTGAAAATACATGTAAATATTTTTCCATATTCTTCTGTTAATAAGCACCTTGCCTGTCACAATGTGTTGTGCAGATGCACTGATATGTTTTGCCACGCAGCTTGGTGTTGCAACTGTAAAACTCTTTCACTCTTTATGTTTAGGAGACTGTCTATTACAGACTTCAACACTTTGTCAAAAATAATGAAATACTAGAAATGCAGGAATAGTTTGAGACAAGAAAAGTGGGTATGGATAGACAAGCCAACTTTCCCTGGCAAATTTAGTTACAGATCTTATAAATATTTTTTCTGCAGGAGTAAAAAAATAAACAAGCAGAAGGCAAAATACGAACCTGAGTCACTACATGCGGGAAGCTGGCTGGGCAAATAAAAACATGAGTACTGATGTGTAAATAATGTTTTACACTTGTTATTAGGGAATCAATAATTTTGTTATATCTATCATACTTAGTATGAATGGGCCCCTATGAACTTCAATGAAGTTCAACAAGCCCAAGTGCAAGGTCCTGCACCTGAGTCAGAGCAATCCCCAATATCAATACAGATTGAATAATGAATTGACTGAAAGTAGCTCTGCAGAGAAGAACTTGGGGTTGACTGGTTGATGAAAAATTAGACACGAGCCAACAACCTGTACTTGCAGTTCTGAATGCTGATTTCATCCTAGGCTACAACAAAAGAAGTGTGGCCAGCAGGTCAATGAAAGGGGGATTCTCCCTCTCTGCTCCACTCTGGTGAAACCCTGACTGCAACTCTGTGTCCAGCTCTGAGCTTCCAGTAAAGACAAACATTAACCTGTCAGAGCAGATCCAGAGGACCACAAAAATGATCAGAGGCCTGGAATATCTCTCCTATGAAAAAAGACTGAGAGAGTTGGGACTGAAGATGGGTTCGTGAGGGGAAAGTGAACAGGAAGGTCCTGTTTAACTAATTTAATTTCCTTTTATGACAAGGTGACACACCTAACTGACCAAGGAAAGCCAGTAGATGTGTTTGTGTTTACTAATTAATTAATTAATTACGTATTTATTTATTTATTTTAGCAAAGCTTTTCATACTATCTCTTACAGTAACTTTCTGGACAAAATTTCCAGCACAGAGCTAGACATATCCAGGCCGAGCTCAGTTACAGTAAATGAGGGTACATCAGTTGTCACTGATGGCCAGTCACAAGTGGGATTCCTCAGCACTCAATTTTAGGGTCTGTGCACTGGAATGGTTGTATAAATCATCTGGATGCAGAACTCAAATGTACTTTAAGTAATTTTGCTAATGATACTAAACTATGAGTAATTGCAGGCTCCCTTGAGGGTAGAGAGGCCTTACAGAGATATATGGATAGACTGGAGATCTGGGCAGTCATCAGCCACATGAATTTTATCAAGAGCAAGTGCAGGATTCTGCATCTGGTTAGATACACAAACCAAGGGACAAGAAGCGGGAGAGCAGCCGCATGGAAAGAGATATAGAGGCTTGGGTTTGTGGCAAGTTTAGTAAGAGAAAACAGCAAGTCCTGGCAGCCAAAAAGGCCAACTGTGCCCTGGGGTGCATCAGGCACAGCATCGCTGGCTGGTCGAGAGGGTGACCGTCCCACTCGACACTGCACTGCTGCAGCCCCACCTCAAGTACTATGTGCAGTTTTGGGTGCCTCAGTATAAGAAGGACATCAGACTGCTATGTGTAGAGGAGAGCAACAAAGACGGTAAAAGACTTCGGAGGTGTAAGATTTACAAGGAGCAGCTGAAGTCACTTGCATTGTTCAGCCTGGAAGACAATGCTGAGGGGAGACCTCATTCCAGTCCACAACTGCCTCATGAGAGGCAGGAGAGAGGAAGGTGCTGATGTCCTCTCTCTAGTGACCAGTGACAGGACACAAGGAAATGAAATGAGGCTGCATCAGGGGAAGTTCAGCTTGGACATCAGAAAAAGGTTCTTCTCTGAAAGGCTAGTCGGTTGGTGAAACAGGCTCCCCAGGGCAGTGGTCACAGCACTAAGCCTGTCAGAGTTCAAGGAGCATCTGGATAATACTTTTAGTCATCTGGTTAATTTTTAGGGAGTTCTGCAAGGAGCAGGGAGTTGGACTCAATGACCCTTCTGGGTCACTTCCAGCATCCCATCTCAACTTGAGGTATTCTGTGATTCTATGATTCTGTGTTTGGCCTGGAAAAAAGAAGGCTCCAGGGGTTCTTACAGCAGCATTCTATATATAAAGGAAACTTATATGAAAGACAGAGCAGAACTTTTTTACCAAGCCCTGTGTTGACAGGACAAGGGACAATGATTTTAAGCTAAAAGACTGGACAAAACAAAGAACTTTTTTGCAACATATGTGGTGAGGCACTGGAACAGATTGCCCAGAGAAGTTATGGGTGCCCCATCACAGGAAGTGTGCAAGGTCAGTTTTGAGTAACCTGGTCTAGTGGAAGGTGTCCCTGCCCATGGACGTGGCAGGGAGGTTTAACTAGATGATCTTTAATGGTCCTTTCCCACTCAAACCATTCAATGATTCTATTGATCCATACATTGCAAAGGGGATGAGTATGGAACTAACACAAAAGCCATCACACTGGTTTTACTCCGTGACACATTGCTGTACATCTAAAGGAAATTCACTGGAATGAAAAAAAAGGAATATAGCTACCTTACTTTTGAGTAAATATAATATCAACCTTATGGAAGATGACTACATTATACAAAAGAGATGGTGTTAGGAAAAAAGGAAAAAATGCCTTTATTTAGTATTCAGCCTGAACCAAAACCTGACTGACTGTTTAGGAATTTGAAGGACAAGTAAATAGCGTTTCTCGAAGACTAAGTCCCTTTAACGATCACATTAGCTGAAAGCAACTACTTGTTTCTGGCTACCTGATGTTTGCTGAAGTTGTGTTGCATTCTCCCTACAGAATGCCGTCCAGTATATTCTAAAGTTTTGTTTATATTGTAGGCTATAGTGCAAAAAAATAACTAAAGTAAACTAAAGGTAGCTAGCCCAGCTACTGATACGAAGTTCATTATTTCTAGCAGTCTAGCCAAAACACCCCAGGAGTCCAGAGAGAGCTAATATATCTATTGATCTCACAGAAATTAGACTTTCCTTCTAAAGGATTAGGCTTATGTCAGAATTTCATTTTAAATTCTGGAAGTTTGATGAGGGGAACAATTCATATTTGAGAATTTTGTAGGGAACACAAAGTTCTTACTCTGCGTAGCTTCTGCTATCCTTTGATTTTAAGATTAGCATTATATTTACTCAAAAGTAAGGCAGACCTTAGATTTTTGCTGTATAAATTGCTGAATAGAATAGAGTTTATTCTAATTTTCAATTTCAATGTTTTCTTTCCATTATTCAGAACTGTTGAATGTTTTTTTCCAAGCAACAGATGGCATTGAAGACACTCCCTAAACTCTCAGTTAAATATACCTGGATAGTCCAATTAAAGTGACCAAAATCAAATTTGAGAAAAATAAAGGAAAAGAAGGAGGAACAATTGTCAAAGTTCTTTCAGACTACAGTTTATTTTCATGTATTTAGTCCCTCAGATTTGTTTATCAATTCAGTATTTATTTTTCTTGTGAATATTTTTTAAATTGTCTTTAGCTTTAGATTTCCACATACAACACATATTACAACTACACAGAAAGCAGTAACAGTTGCAAATGTTTTTCAGTTACTTACTAGCCAAGAAAGGCAGAAAAAACCCAAGAATCAAAAAAGTGCGTTTCAGCAAAACAACGTCAAGAGGTCTCTTCACAGTCCACGTGTAAAGAAAATACAATACTAAATCTCACCTGGCCTACTGTATCACTAAGATAGCATCTAGAGCATATTGCAGGCCCAAAAGCACTAACACCCCAAATCTGAACATGCCTGAGCTCGGATCTGGATCCAAGTTTTGCAGCTGTTTTTTTACAAGACACATCTCCTACATTCAGCAATCACAACAGCATTTTTGCAAAAATGTTTTGCTCTTTATTCTGCAAACCTTAAGAAAGCAAAAAGCTTATTCTAGAACTCTTAAAAAACCCTCAGTGTTTAAAATGATCATTCTGACTGTCACAGGAACATTTCATAAACTGGCATAATTTGCTTTATTTAATAGTGTCAGAGTTAGAGTAGAGTGGATTTATATCATTGCAGTAATTTATGTTAGCTTCTATTTGATAAAGAAGCAATCAAAAAATAAAATAAGTTCCATTGTAATTTTCACTTAGAAGGTTTAAAGGACCTTTTATCAATGTCAGATGTGAAAAACTTCAGATTGTCCTGTAATCTAGGCCCCTGAGACAGATGAATTTGACTTTTTTAAATATGTAGTATTTGGTGTACTCCATTTTCATGGCTAGTCTGAGTCATTGTAATGGATACTTATTTTATTACTTAACTTTAAACTGACATAAATCACACATATCACCTGAAGGGCAACAAACCATTTGATGCCTAATTTGTGAACTGATAATATGTGTGATCAAAATCAGAAAATACTACTCCTTAATTAAATAAAATCAGTTTATATTGGGCTGCTTCTGTCTTATGGAAAATGCTACTCCATATAATTGAACCAATTTTAATTAATATAGATAGTTTATTAAACCTAACCTCTCAAGGTTACTTTAATGATCAACTGAGACAAACTGCAATAAAAGTGGAATTCATTTGTGCAGATGTGCTGTTTTCGTCCCACAGAATGCAATGGCAGTGGGCTGAACAACCAAAGTGGTGAGTCATTTACTTTAGTTAATTTAACAAGCAGGGTTGCTGGAAAAGTTATTTCATATTGGTGGTTCACTTGTGTTATCAAAGGCAGCCGTCAGCTGAAGGAAGGAATGGGGCTATTTGAAAATGGAAAGCCAGCAAGTAACAGGGCCAGTATGAAGCATCTAAACAAAGGTGGATTGTGACTCTCTCAGAGTCTCCATCCTTTTTTCGTTTGGTTTGGTTTTTTGTTGTTGTTGTTTTTAAAATCACTATCACTCTGATTACTGAAGGAAACTTGCTAGGAAGATGCTACTAAACATAACAACCCTCATCTAATGGTGGAAAACCTCCACTATATTCAGCAGTTTACAGATGATTTCCCAAAGGTAAGAACAATGATCTCAGAGTTTGACCTCTTAACCTAGATTCAGTATCCATGGAATCCCTAACAAGTTTAGAACTCTGCTAGAAACAGCAGCAAGAGTAACAGTTACTGAAAAAAAGACTACTTATCTGTTATCTGCTAAAATCCAGGACATCCTGCTCTTCTGCTACCTACAACCTTATTCACTACAAGGTGATGACAAATTTGGAAGATGATAGGAAAAACGTCACAATTATCTTCCTGCCAAGCCTAAAATCAGTAAAACACTATTCCTATTGTTGCAGTCTTTGTCAATACGTAAAGTAAAATTCCAGAACACACAGAAAAAAATTAGGACCAGGATGGATGAACTTAGTGTGGGAGAATTTATAATTTCTTTTATGACTTGAAAATGTATTCTGATACAAGGAAATTAAATAAATGTGCATGAATTTCAGCCATTTATTACTCCGTGTGTGCCTGAATGGAAATACACACTAATACCTGGATTGAATGTGTGTGAGTACAATCAATCAATAGGTTGGATGACAAACTCCAGCTGTGCTGTGCATTAGACACACTGCAACAAATAATAGACTCAGAGGAAAAGGGCATAGACCAGTGTCTCTCTACCTGCTTTACCTATGTATTTCCAGCATCCCTGCAGCCAAAGTAACCAAGAGCTTCTCTGCAGAAGCCCAACAGTTGTTAGCTTAGCTGTCAAGAGAAATGGGAGTAATCTGTGGTTCTCCTCTCCAAAAGGCTTTCGAGCAGGAGTGCTACATGACAGTTCATGATAGAAAGGAGACAGATGAGGAGTTTCTCTTTCCTGAACTGTGTACCAAAAACCAAAAAAAAACCTTGAAACTGAAGATCAAAATATTCTGGACTGATAAAAGTTAAAACTTCTTCACCCAATACATAATTAGGCTGGGAAGCTCACTTTCAAGTGAGAGGAGTAGTGTTTAAAGGGGTCTGTCCTTTTCTGTAAATAACAAGAATATATGTAGTTATAAAAAGTTAATGTCAACAAGGAGCGTGAAGTGTCATGTTTTGAGGTTTGGCCCAGTGTTTACCTTCTACTTAGCAAAATGCTATTTTCCTGGGGCTTATTCTGGCACCGGAGTGACCCAATGCTTCTTGCTGTCAGAGCAGGATACCAGGACACATGGCTGACTTGGGCTGACAACTCCTGTCTGCTTGTATGACTGACATGTTTATTTATATCACAGTCATGCTAAATGTCCTTAGCATAATCAGAACCAGTTGTTCTAATGAAATGTACTGCTACACAGCCCCTACCCTGAAGTGTTTGCCATCTAAAACACTAAAAAATAGAATTTCTCACTAACACTTTCCATTCTTTCATCACAGCTGCAAAGGCCTAACACAAAACATGTTCCCAAAACAAACAACACAAGCACTAACATAACTTTGGCAAACAAAAGCTGGAAGCAAAACTAGTTTCCTTTATTTAGCTGCATATACTAATGGTATTTAGGAATGGGCTCTTCATTTTTTCAAAGCAGATGCACTGGGCTCTCTCTTTTCATGTATTTCTCTGAAAGTAACCTCATAGAGAACTAAGAACTAAGAAATAAGAACATAAGGCATTGTGAACATTCCTCCCAGGATAAGAAACATTTAGGATTAATTTGTTCCAAAACATCTAAGCGTATTGCCAGAAGTATCTCTTATCTTCCTTCCTGCTGCCATGAAATGCTACACCACAAATACATGAGATAAACTGTACCAATCAAGCAATTGTCTCGGAGAGGTGGACATTTTGTTCTAGACTTGCCAGGATTGAAATACTCATGTGCACAGGCCTATTTCCAAACCTTCAAAGTCTGGATGTGTTTTCTTTCCCCTGCTTCCTCTTTTCGGAGTGAATTGAAATGCATGCTCATTACTAATATTTATTACTAATTTAACCCCTTTATTTAATTAGCAATTTCATAGAGATTAGGAGAAACAGAAAAACATCACATATTTGACATCGTGCTAATTCCAGGTCAAATTTTACTATTTTTGATTTATTGCTACTGACTGGCAAAATTTTGCACCTAATGAAATGCCTGCATCCTATCCTGGAAATGAGGGGCTTCCATGTCTGAATGGGCCAAAGTTTTCAGTTGCTTTCTGAAGGCAGGAAGAATACTTTATGTACTGATGGGACAGTAATCAGGCATTGTATGAAAAAGAAGTACTATGTGATTTATGAGTACATTCTCTGTTCCACTGGTGTAGCTTCAGGGTCATTCCAAATAATAAAAGAATCAAAGAGAGGCAGATGGGCAGAGCCTGCCCAGAAGGAGTGATTTATACTCACAAAGCACTATGACTACTATTACTACTACTCATGGAGCTCCAAAACTTTTCCCTCTAGGAACTACTGAGGCAATTCTTGCTGAGGGAGCAGAGGTGGAATCATCAAGCCCTTGTATTACTCAGATTCCTCAGACCTCCGATATGTCTGGATTCATGTTTACATTAAAGGAACATATAGAATATCACTTATTTTCCTAAATCTAAAAAGAGTACACTGATTGAAAACATGTCACTGCCTCTGTGATTCCTGATTTTGAGGTATTTGCAGAACCACTATTTCCTATGGAGCTAGCAAGAGCTAAGAATTTGGCCCAATGTTTTAAAAACAAATTATTATATTTTATCCATGGAAATGGAATAGAAAAGTATTGTTTTTCCACTGGTTTCAGTACACGTCTTTGCCTACCTTTTCTTCTTCCAGTAGAATTTGAACACTGTCAATTCAGTAACTGGTGGAACTAGGAGACCAGATTGTCCACAGACAAAGTTAAAATGCACAATATTCTATTATGACCTTACAGTTCAGTGTTTTGTGCTCTTTCTTGTCCTTACTAAAGAGCATCACATATTAAAATGTCAGATGTAGGAAAGAATTTGGAGTGTATTGTCATAGTTTGTTTTATTAACGTCAATTTCGTATGTACCTTAAAGGAAATACAAAAGAAACATATGCAGGATGGAAAATTGTATTACATTTTTATACCACAATATATAAATTTTCAGAGATGGCAGTAAACCACAAAGTTTGGTCTGGAGTTTTTTTCATATCCTTTCTCAGGAATCTGTTAATATTTATCACACATACCGTGTTTACCTCAGGCAAACCTTTTTCCTGAAGTAGATGGAAATAATATTTGCTAGAAATATTTTGCAGGTAAAATTTGCATATATTACAGAGTGGAAACGATGTCAAATGACTTGTCCATGTCCTATTGCAGGCTACTAACTGGGCAGGAATACCTTTTCAGATGCCTGGCTGAGTACTCAGACTTCATGTTTGCACTGGGTCATTCTATTTCCACTTGTTGGGAAGGGTTTGCTAGTACAGAAGACTTCCTACCTGAAATGTAACTCCTAAGATATCGTCAGCAGAATTATCATTCTTTCTTATACACCTTAAGATGTCACATTGGGTCAATGTGATGCTTCTGGATGAGACTGTGGGGTGATAATCCTAGTGAAATAGTCGTAGTCTGGTATGAGCACATGAATTCTTACCACTTAAATGGTGAAAGTGTAGGGCAGTTTCACCTTCCAGTAGCTGGCAGCCTTGCAAGCTGTCCAGGCAACTTTTGTATCTCAATATGTTCTCACTATATTTTAAAATGTTGTTGCCTTGTCAAGTCTGTTGGCTGCTTGTCTGAATCCAAAAACACACTACATTAATTTTTTGACACCGACTTGGAAATTTGTGTCGTGCAAGACCTCCACTGATTATTTCTTACGGTCTGATATGTATGAGTAGGTTGAATTCTCCCAATTAATAAAGCAAAAAAGTTCATGCACTTACTTGCTACTCAGGCAGCGTCTCAGTGAATATGAAGCCCCTCCTCCACAAGTGCGTGAACATTCACTCCACGAGCCCCAGGCATCCCACAGTGAGTCTCGGTCTTCCTCTGAGCGAGCTGTTCTGGAGCTCTGAGGAGAAAAAGAAGGAAAAAAGTCAGGAAAAGTCATTTAAGGGACAGAAAAATATTCTTGCTAGTCTGGCCTTTCTTATTATTGGATATCAACTTGGTCATTGAAAGCACTGAATAAATTTGTTAATTCACAGAATCACAGAATGTTAGGGGTTGGAAGCGTCCTCAAAAGATCATCTAGTCCAATTCTCTGATGTGCTACTGATTGGTAGCTAGTTATTGTCATGGGGGGTTGCTGTATCCTTTCATCCTCTGAGTACCAGTCTATCTAAATTTGCAATTGGTGATGACTATTATAAAAGAGCACTTTGGACAACAGTGAGGCAAGGGATTTCTCCTGGTTAAAAGGAAAAGAGGGAGTCTTGTGAATGTTAGAAATTGTGCCTGGAAATTTTGTTGCTATATTAGAAACTAAGAAAGAACATCTTAAAAAGTGCATTTCAAAATGCTCTTGAGGAAAAAAAGAATCACAATATAGAATTATAGAATGGCCTAGGCTGGAAGGGACCTATCATTTAATCCAACCTCCCTGTCATGGGCCGGTATGCCACCTCTCTATTAGACCAGGCAACACATGGGGACCGAGCAGGAATCGAACCTGTGACCTCGGTATTGTCATCAGCACCGCACTCAACCCACTGAGCTAACTGGCCCCAAAATCAATGTGATGCGAAGACATTCAATGTAATGACTTTCCTGCACTAGCCATAAGAAACTGTAACTATCATTACTGCTTTTCCATCCAAAGATAAAACTTTCTGGAAAAATATTCTCTAACTATTATAACCCTACTATTCAATAACTTACAAAAGAAAGTGCACATTACCCGAAGCACTAGAGTTCTCCAATGTCAGGCACAGACCCAGGCTGTGGTATTGTTAATGCCAGTGGTTGGGCACAAACAATTTCAGGGAGAAGCGGCACCAATGAGTTCAGAAATGCTCAGCTCTTCTAAGATTAACTCATAAATGTACAGCAGTACCTGACTCAAATAATGCAGTCATGCATGTACACAGCATTTCATTTTCATTCATGCACATGCACCTCAGAAACATAGATCTGTAGGGACACAAAAGATTTCACCATTTAGATAGATATTGTCGCTCATGGTTGATGTGGTTCTGATGGAAGAAACTTAATAATCTACAGAAGCATGCAAAGGTGCATGGAAAATGTCTGTGTCTGATTGAGACCAGACAGTGCTCTCCTTCAAAGTTTGGCTTGTGCTGTGGGCCAGCACCTGGTGAATAACTTTTCTAACTGTATTTGGCATAAACCAGAAGGTAAAACAACTGTATGAGGAAGACTTCAGTGGTACAACTTCAAAAAAGAAACATCAGCAAGCATCATCACTAGCCCCTGTTAGAGGAATCAACTTTGATTTCAACACCGAGGGATTATTTGAGACACAGAGACAGTCCAGCACTGAAATAATTTTATCTTCAGTGAAGCTGTGTACGAGTTTTGTGATGATATCTGAAACCAGGTAAAATATACCAGTCTTAAATATTGTTATTCACAGGCAAAAAGGAAAATGTTAATTTAGCTCTGTGAACTGTTTCAATCCACATCCGCTTAAGAGAGATACTGAATTTGTCATGAATAACCAAGATCCTAAATTGAACAGTCTGTGACTGTAGAGCGAAGGACTAAGTATGGCACATTAGGATATCAAATGTAAGTTACTTAGGATTTATCGAGGTAAGAGGGTAACTATACAGCATATTTTAAGAAGCCAGGAATGCATTATACATGCTAACTGTTAAGAGAATTTACCAATATGGAAACAATTTAGTTCTAAAAAATTCTGCAGGGGGACTGCACTTCACCCACTGGTGTTGTCTTTGATGCTGAATAAACAGGCGGGCTCAAAATTATCTGAAAGGAAAGCCCATATGTTTTATAAGCTGTCTCTATACTCAGCTCAGCAATAAGGCCAAAGTCTTGCACTGTGCTCTGTTGCCCTGAAAGGGAAATATCTGTAGTCTCAGTGTCATACACGTTTGCATGCTCTGACAGCGATTAGCTCCATGCACCTGAAGGATGAAAACATTGCCAAGTATTGTTCCCATGGTCTCACAGGACTCTTCCTGCCCTGAAGTGAGTCATTAGCTCATGGATCAGCATTTAGCTTACTCAGGTTGACAGAATAATTGTATTGTTATATTCATTCCAAAAGCTTGATATTACTCTGAGATACACTGGCACAAAAAATAATGGTAACTAAACGACAACTGATTAGGTTAAACCTACTTAAGTGAGCTCAGTCTGTAGGTCAAACTGGCAAATTTCTACTGAGATATTATTTAAAAGGAAAAAAAATTATTCGCAGGACACCTATCCAGGCATTTTCTCACCTTTATCCCTCTTCCCATTATTGCTTTTATCAAGATCCAGGCCATCTTGGAGACTGAGTCAGTCGGTTTGGGCAGAATAGATTAAAAAAGAAAGGATTTTCCTCTCTGCAAACAGACTGATATGGTTATTTCATCTCAGTGAGTGGCAAATATTGGGTGCAGGACCAGGGCACAGCAACACACCAGACTGTCCACCTAGCCACGGCTTCCAGGCATTTCACCCTTCAAGGGCACCAGTGCTTCTTTTGTTAAACCAGAAGCAAATACACAAATGCCACTTAAATAGAGTTCAGTCTTTGTGGCCTTCCAACACAAAGAAGGACAACCCTCTTGAAAGGGTTAGTCCAAAGCATGGTCCAAAACATGCTGACATCATATGAAAACTCCAACAAATTTCAGGTTTCAGGTGCAGAACATTAAAAGATACGCTGAAAACACTACTTACAAGGTTTGTTTTGGATCAGTTAAATAAATCTTGTAAATGAAAAGGAAGCTAAACCAAGCAGGCTGAAGGCAAGCTTTCTTCAAATAGCTCTGCTGAAGCACCTCCACTCTAAACCTGCTGCCCTGTCTTAGCACTGTTGCCAAGTAGAAGTTGCCATCTATGCCAAATAAAATGATTATTCTATGGAGTGGCCAGCCTTCATTTTCAATTTGCTTCATGGTGCAGAGTTTGTACAAAATGTACACATTTTAAACACATGTAGGACCTCCTTCTGCAAAACAGCTTTTGGAAGGTAGCTTAGATGAGCAATTGAATCATTTTTTAGTTGAAGCAACATTTAGTATGATGTAATTTTGTTTTGGATCTACTGATGGAAAAAAAGAGGCAAATTAAATTAGTTTGTGAGAAATGATAGTGGGCTTGCCTAATGAGTGTATAACAGTTATTTGACATTCTCAATTTTTCTTACCTTTAATAACAAACAAAAGTATTTAATTTCACCACAATAATTGCAAGAGTAAATGTAAAAAAGCAACACAAAAGTGATCAAATTCAGGCTATGGCCAAATGTGATCCATCTTCTAGCTACAATCTCATTAACATTTGCATGTGATATAAGAGGAGGGACAGACAAACTTACTGAGGTTATTTCAGTGGACTGATTTCTGAATTTTTTTTTAATAAAAAGAAAAGGTGCATTCGCCCTTTTAGTTTGCTAAAAGGAATATATATGTCTGTGCTTTTTATCTACAAGGAAAGAAATATCTTAATACTACAATGAGTGCCGTGCTGCTCATTCACCAAAGACATAATTAAAAAGATGTGCAAGGTAAAGTCACATGAACCAAGTACTCTTACCTCATCAAAAATTATAAGCATCAGCACAGCTAGACATTCTAAGGGTCCAAATTTTTCTAAAATAAATTGTACTCCCACCCAGAGGAGAGCCATGTGCTTGTTATTTGCATTCCAAGATTTGTTATAAGAGTTATATATTCCCAGAAAACGTGATCTCAAGCTGGAACAGGCTGCAAGTTTTCCTTTAACAAGTGGAATAAACATAATTCATTTCAACTCCATCCATGTTTAATGTTAAAGAAAGTACAGTGATTTTCCCTCCTGTAAATTATACAGTTAAGACTGAGCTTGAAATTCTAGCAACGCGTAAAAAGCCATTTTAAGTCTAAAGAATTGTCTATCGCAGCTCTTTATCAGCTTCAGAGGGTATACACCGTTTCTAGATAAGAATTCACCATTTAGCACAGACTTTTCAAAAGCAGCTTGTAACACTAATTTATAATATCTACCCACTTTCAACAAAGTGAACTAGACTGAAGAACCTATGTTAAAATACTCTTGACAACAGTCCGTAATATTGCAGTGTTCTACAATATAAGAATTCCTTCAGAACTTCTTTAAAGCCCTAAATTTCCTGCCATAAAGAGTAAACAGGAAAAAAAAAAAAAGGAGAAAAAAAACAGGGGACACACACACATGCTTTTAGAGCTACAAGGAATAAAGCTGCTACCACTTAAAACTTCCTTTAAGTAACCCTTCCTCTGAGAAAGTCTTTTCATAACTCTGTCAGAAGTACTCTGGGTTGGTGCTTCTTAAAATGCCAGTGTTTGCCAAGAAAGCAAAATTCGGTCATCAAGGCTCATTATGCCCTGCTGCTGGTATCAGAAGAGCTTCCTTCCAGGTTCTGTCCATTCTAGGGTGACCTCAGCCTGAGCTTCCAAGGAAACATCCACTGCTTTGTCCTCACAAAGCTCACGATGTCTGACATTTACAGCATCAATTGCAGAAATCTGCCAAGAAATTTCCTTATCAAAGACCTACATAAAACAAATAAGTCTGCTAGTACTAATCAAAATCAGCTCTTTGTTTATCCCTCATTATCCTAATGTACACTTAAAGTACACTTACCCTAATGACACTTAATCTAAGGGTGATCCTGCAGCTACAACCCAACACAGAAACTCCGGAGGAAATAGGCATGAGGACTCCCAAAGAATCCTCTAATTAGAAAGAGAAGGAATGCCTCATGCTTTTGGACAAGTGATCAAGAAAGTTCATGCGTACAAAATGTAAACCGGCACTAAGGTGCAGATGCTTACTGAAGAAAAATGAAAGGCTTTGAACTATTAGCTGAACAAAGGACTTCTTATAAACAAAAATAATCTGTCAATCAAGTAGGATTAAAAGAGCTAGGTATCCAATTTTATTCTTTAAAAATATCCAGCTTCAGTATTTAACATGTTTTCTGGGTAGTCAGGCATTCATACTCTATTCAGACCAGGAGATGACTAACACATCTTTCCTACCCTCTCCACTAAAACACAGCACAGAGAAATCATTTAAACTATCTGGAATTGTATGTAAAGAAGAACAAGTGTCACACATCCTTAAATCACAACAGCTGCCCAGCCATCCAGGAGCTGCATCCCTGATGGGAGAACCATGTTTCTTCTGAGAACATGGGTGTACACATGTGTGTAGGTGCACAGAGGGAGAAACATGAAAAGTAGCAAGACCTCTGTTCATATCCTGAGACCTATAAAAGGAGTACAGCCTAAAGAAAATAAATCTTCGTTGTGTACTGGAAATGAGTTTAAAATTTTATTTGGAATTGTGCTATCCCTACAGAATCCAACTATTTGTCAGTGTCACACAGAAAAGCATGCATATAAATATAGATCACAGAACCACAGAATTACAGAATGTTAGGAGTTGGAAGGGACCTTGAAGGATCATCTAGTCCAACTCCCTCGCCAAAGCAGGACCACCTAGAGAAGGTCACATAGGAACATGCCCAGGCAGGTTTTGAATGTCTCCAGAGAAGGATCATACTGTTTAAGTGGTCCTCAGTTTCCAACTGTCCCAGTCTTCCTCATCATTCAGTAAAATGTTGCTAAAGTCTTATTTTTTAAGTGCCCGATGTGTTCCCTAGATTAATCAGCCATATAGATAGAGAAATTGCAGTTAACCTCTTATTGGACTAAGGCACTGACACAGATTTTAAGCCAGAGTTATTTCCCAGATGATATGCACCGCTGGGTTTAGTTAAGAAATTTACATCATCTGGTTCTTATCATATTCCCACTGTTTAGGGGTATGATGAACTGTCAGTGATAATATGCAAGGCTCCTCTGAGGCCATTGCCCAAACTTGTCTTTTGCTACTGTGAAAATGATATTAAGGAGTGAAAAACAGTATTTTCCCCTATTTTATGGTCTTTCTGCCTTCCCTTTACAGATATATCCAACCACATTCCCTATATGAATACTTGCCAAGCCATGTATTCCCCCTCTGAGTAATCCTTGATCATCCTTTGAGGTTAGTTTGTCACTGAGGTCAAATACATACTTCACACAGTACTGAAACACTGTCCATAGTGGACCAGGAGTAAACTGCTCAGCATTTATCTATGTATGTAACAGCAGGATACAAGGCCAGTGACCTCATCTCTTTTTAAGAAACATATTTCAAAACTTCAACCAAGGTAAATATAAGACTTCATTTGCACGACGTTGTGCATCTTTGCTGCATTCCATCCAAGGTAACAGCTGGATTATGGCTCAGATGGGAAACTGCTTGGAAATCTCTGGCTTTTGAAGGAAGGCAAGGCAGAACAAAATCACAGCCAGTTGAACTAATACTGGTAATTACTGTTAAACAAAATGTTAACATGCAAGACATTCCTGATGAGTTGTTGAAACTTCTCAGAGCGATTACTTTGGAAGCATAATAAGCAAAGTATTCTGACATGTTGAGTTTGCAATGCACAACAAAATATGTTTAAAATATCTAGTCAGAGAGTTCTACGTCATTTTAAACAGCACTGTATGATCAAACCACATCCACTCTTCCTAAATATGTGTACCATAATGAAGAAAGGGGTAATTAAAGTCAGCCTTATTAAAATCAGCTTTATCCCTGCGAGGAGCATAATTCCCTGGAAGCAGTAGGCCTCCCCATGACAATATTTGTGCTCCAGCTCCAAGCAGATATCTGCCTATTTCATGCATCTCATGAAAGGAAAGGTCCCCAAATCAGAAGTAGCAATATGCCCAAGGATTTAATGGGAATGAACAACCTATTTTCTTTCCCCAAGGATACTTCTTCAGGATCAGGGTTGTTTAACACTGTTTAGCTGGTGTGGTAGGTAGCTTGTGTCCTCATTATTGTTACTGTATCCCACATAACAACAAGGAGAGGACTTCAGCCACCAGACCTGCCATCCACTCACCTGCTAGAAGGATCACAAAAGCCAGAAAAAACTGCCTACTTGGCTTTCTTACTTTAATGGGAGTTCTGCTCTCACAGAAGTTAAAAGAAAATGGAGAAAATGTCCTTGTGCTTAAGCTACCAGAGCTCTTTACAGCACGTGAGATGCTGAGCGACCGAAGGTACAATTGCTCCCATGATTAACTGTGTGCTGTTCCATATGGCCAGATCAAAAGGATGCCTACAGAGCTGTTCAAACTACTGCTAAAATACTGTTTTATCTGGCAAACAACCTGGAAATAAAAGTAGCTGCAATGAGCATTAGACATCTTGAGGTGGTAGCAGCTGTACACCAGGTCCCCAGCTCCCTGGAGGGCAGCAGCTACCTCCTGTTGGGTGTGGCCCTGTGAGCTGAACAGTACCAGCCCACTTGCCCCAGGCTTCCACAATCTTGGAAATTAACTGAGGAATTTTTGCCTCCTTTGCACTTGCAAGACCAGGCAAAAGGCCTGTGAGAGGATCAAGAGAGTATTTCCTATGGAAAACCCCTGGCACAGGAAACCCTTGATCTGAGTGGCTCCATGCCCCAAGGAAGGCACTGGCACAGGAGCACACACATGTGAGGGTATATAATGTACTTTTGGTAATTATTTTATGCTCAGACTTTGCTAGTGTGGATAAAAGGACCAGGATTTTTTAAGCTTTTTTTATTTTTTTTAATTTCAGCCTGTTAAAAAGGAATAACCAGAAAGTCCAAATTTTCTTCTGGGTAGTTCTTCATTTACTCTTTCTTCAGAATCAGAACAAGCAGAGGAAGACACTTTGATGAGATGGAACGAAGAGGAACTCTAACTGATCCTCTTGCAGTTTTTCAATGCTTATTCTACTCATGTGAACACAGAGGATGGAAAGAGCAATAGGTGGACAGTTTTTCTTTTCCCTGAAGGAAGACAACTGACACAGATACAACTAGCTCAGCTGCCAGGGACACAAGTGAAAATTAGTGGTGTTAGTCCTTTCAGTGCTGCATTCTTTCTTATCTTCTTTTACTCTTAACGGCACAGTCATGCAAGGCAGGCTCATTACTAAGGGAACAGAAAAGGGAAATTGCAGCATCTTTTCCTTTTGCACAGGAAAGCAAAGGTTCATCAAGGGGGATATAATATCTGTCGTTCCAGCCATATATGACCTGACGTGATTGTGCACGAGTGATGTTGGCAAAGTGTTGTGCTGAACTCCATTGCCCTGAAAACAGAATGTTTGTAGTCTCAGTGTTGTTACACACTTGCACCCTCTGAGGGTCATTAGCTCCACACATTAGCCCTCTGAAAGGTAAAAACATTGCCAGTGCTGTCCCCACAGTCCCATGGTATTCTTCCTGCCCTGAATTATGTCATAGGGCTGTATATATGCAGTCTCTTTAAAGTTCTAATAGGTGGTACACTGCTTCTAGTCTGCCTTAAAACAGGGAGGGAGCGATAAACCATCTCGGGACTGTAGAAGCTAAGCAGCCATTCCCAAACCTGGACTGGAACTTGTATCCCAGGAGAAATGTGCCAAACATTAGTTCATTTCTTCTCCTAAAAGGGCAGCAGCCAGCTGGAGTGGTGGTGGTGGTGGATTCCTGGCAGAGAATGGAGCTGACACCATATCACTTCAACACGCTGCATGCTGCGCTCCCTATAACATTTTATAACAGTGCCTTATAAAACTCCTATCTCTCACTCCACTTACCCATATGAAAATATACACCAGGAAAGCGATTTGAATACAAGGGTTTTCTTTCTTGCTCTCACAGACACAAGTTATAATACCCTGTTGTATTTAATTCCTGCCGTGTTGGTGTAAACACCAGGCATGGGTGATCCAATACAGAGCAGGTCCAAGCTGGCTCAGCCTCAGACTTGTCGCCTAATTGACTCAGAAGGATTTTCAAGGCTAGGACTGGTTCAGATGCAGGATGGGTGAAATCACTTTCCAGAATTTGGAATCCACCCAAAGGCCTGGGTTCAAAAGTGCATCTTACACTCAGGACTTTGAGCTTGCCTTCCATGTAGCAAAAACAGCAGGCGGGGAAAGAACCCACAGAGGTGCACAGAAAGGAAAAGAGAGAAAAGTAAAATTGTTATCTGTGACAAAGTAAAATTGTTATCTGTGGCAAAGACTGTCACATGCCAAGTGTTTTCTGCGTGGCGAGAAGTGAACGCTGTGTGCTGGCTGGACTGTGTTCATCAGCTTCAAGAAAAAAAAGGCCAACATCTGGCTGACACATCCAGCTCCACAGGTGAACCACTGTCTTCCCCAAAGAGGCAGGGTAATACACTGAAGTATGTATTAGCCATTTTTCCTTGCTTTAGTAAATTAACCTTAAACTTCAGATAGTTACTCAGCCCAACTCTGCATACAGGTCAGGATGTCCAACAGTGAGTCCTTTTACGTGCACCTACCCCTACATGGACTGGATTTAGAAATTCTGGTTCTGAAAGTCTGAGCTAGAAGATCTTGTCACATCAGCATGGATTTTAATGGGCTTGCTAGCTCCTGGATGGCTCAGACTCCTCTGCACCAGATTAGAGCATTAAGACAAGGTGCCACAGGTTGCAACAGGAAGATGACACTCTTAGGTCAGGGGGCATTTCAGAGAAAGGAGGAGAGCTCTCCAAAGATTTGTCTAATTTCAGATAGACTTTCGCAATGATGAGGTTTATTCAAAATAAATGAAGGCTGCTATTCTTCTGATGGTCTGCCATCTCCCTCAGTTACCTCATGGAGCTGTGTATGTGTTTATTTTAACAACAAGGGGCCGTATAAAGGGTTGAAACATTAAGCCTCAATGGAGGCAGGAAAACTGAAAGGGAAATATTTATGTTAAAATATAAAGTGGGAAGAGAGAGAAAGAAAGGAAGAGAGGAAGAAAGGAAGAAAGAAAGGAAGAAAGGAAGAAAGGAGGAAAGAAAGAGGGTAGAAGGGAAGAAAGAGAAATAAAAATAAATCATGGAGAAAGCTTAAGATCCCATGTCATAACAAAAAATAAGGAAAGACAGGAAAAAAAATGCTCATGGGACCCTTAATTAACCCCATGAGACACCACTATAAACCACAGAGTTTATCTAATATATTTATTTCCACCTTAATCATCAAGTATTTTATCTCAAATTGATGGATCTGTTTCTGTAAAGGAATACACTAAATTTTTGAGTTTACAGTACCAAAGTGGAGGAGTTTTCTGGGAGGACCACATTAAGTATTCATGATTTTACATCGAATTGCAAAGATTGAAGGACATGCTGCTTTCTAATATCACACATGGTGAAAATATTTATGTTTCCATTTCTGCCACCAAATAAAAGACATATCCACATTTTGGACCCAGTACGCTGCACAGAAAGGGTATGCTAGCCTCTCTAGGTCAGTCTTCAACTCTGATAAGATATGATAACGCATTCCCATATGCCCTGGTGCTCACCAGCACTGATGGATGGCTGAGCCCATCAGAGAATGACAAGACTGCTAAAGTTTGGATTAGCAAAGTAGAGTTTTACATTTCAAGCTGCGGCAGCTCAAGTTTTTGGTTTCAGATACTTCTGTTGAATTTTTTTTCCTCTTCCCTTCAGCTAATTCACATCCTTCATCTTTAAAATACAGCTCTGGCTGGACCTTTAAGGAATATATTGGTGATACCTCAGTAACTTGAAAATCCCCCACTCTCTTTTTTAAAAGTTACAGGAACTATGAAACTGTCATATCCAAAACACAATCGTAATCCATCCACATACCAAAATGAGAAAAAGACAGCCCTGGGCTTGTTAAGGGGAGTTATATATGCCCTCAACAGCAGAGGCTTTTAACAGTCCAGGCTGAAAGAAATACAGGGATTTAAATAAACTAGCAAGTAAGTAAATAAATAAATAATCCACCAATCTGATCCCAGCACCAGAATGGCAGGAGACCTTATTGCTTCCTTTATTCCCTTTCATTTCTGGGCCTATTGATATAGAGCAGGATCTGAACAATACACCAGTAAACTTCAAACAGGGACTGAGATTATATCCAACAAAGCTAGAAGGGGAAATTTGACACACCTAGAGTACATTCATATGGAAACAAAATGAGTTGTATTTATTTTATGGGACAGTTTGAATTTATTGTAAGTTGCATATAATTTCCTGTCTCATTTCTTGAGCACTCTTGGAATTTATTTCAGGATGTCTTACGTTATCACACACCCCCTTCCTGCCACCCTGACACCCTTTCTGCTGAACTTGCTCTACCAGAAGTCCCTGAAAGTCAGAAATTACAAGGCAACATCTAAAAGTTTGAAGCTTTGAAAAAAATTTCATAAGGGCAGCGAAGACGAAAATGGAAACAATGTGAAAATTAATGGACTGTAGAATCAGTGAACTTTTCTATCTGTACAGCTAGGACTGCTGCTATAATCAGTGTCCAAATAATTCACAGGTGGCAAAACTATTAAAATTTCTACATATGCTTGCCTTGGAAAAAGATTAGATCTCACAAGTAAACACACTGCTTTCCCTTCCCCAGCCACCTGTCTATACTGCTTTCCAGATTCACCATAACTTTAGCTACTTTTATATGAAATTTTGAAAAGTTGTATTCTGGCAGCAAAAAGAAAAAAAAAACACCTCATATGTAAAATAAAATTATAATTAAGGTACTTAAAAATCAAAATAAAAAAAGAGATGAAATTGCATCTGGAATTAGCAATCATGGAATCATAGAATCATAGAATGGCCTAGGCTGGAAGGGACCTTAGAGATCATTTAATCCAACCTCCCTGTCATGGGTAGGGACACCACCTCTCGACTAGACCAGGTGACACATGCAATCTCTGATATGGTAAGATCTCATAAGCTCTGAAGGCCGGGTTGACTGGGGCTTTGACAAACCTGATCTAGTGGCAGGCATCCCTGCCCACGGCAGGGGCATTGTTAGTAGATGATCTTTAAGGTCCCTTCCAACCCATGATTCTATGATCTCAGTGTCAGTGAAGCAGAGAGAATGTCCTGGCCTGCAGTATGAGCACACCTAGATTCACACTGTAACAAACTCAGAAGACCCAGAAAAGTGATTCTGTTGAAAGTAAGACAAATTGGCCACTCAGAGGTTTCACACGAAGATATTAATGACTCTTGCTGTTTGGAGGCATTTAATTGCTCCTGTGCAGGACATCTAAATATGTAAATGCCCAAAATCAAAATAGTTATTAAATGAAAATAATTTAGTACAAACTCTAAACAAGTAATATTCAATATAGCTGATGACCCTGTCAGGTTGTGGGAGAACCTCCAACAGAGGCAGAGAAGATACTGTATACTATTATCTTTAAGAACAAATTAAATATTTGACAATGGCATCTTTTAAACCTCTAGTATCTATAATCCTCATTAGACAACCTCCCTCTTTGTCTCTTACGAATAGGGACAAAATTTGGCTAATTAAAAAGATAGGTCTAAACATGTAAAGTGAGTCTTAGTGTGCATGATAGCAAATCTCAGACCTGTGATGAAATGTTTTACATTCCCTAAAGCAGAGGGACATCTAAATGATCAGATTGCACTAAGCACAGACTATTTTGGTCTGTGTTCAACACTACATGGTGTTAAGGACCTAGAGAAGATTTTCCACCACTCTGTGAAATGTATATATCTTTCTAATTTCCTCCATTTTGCCTGAACATACATTTAAGGGCTACGAGATAAGACTTTGAATATCCCAAGCTGGTCAGACATCTCTTAAGACAGTCCTACTGACTACTCCTACTGTCTAGGCTGTTATGAAAAGATGGAGATGTCAAAAGCAAAAAAGTTAGTCATTCCTGTACATGACTTAGGAAGAAGTTGTGATTCATACCAGAGTATGATGCTCTGATAGAATTCAATGTTTCATGCCAGATTTTGATTGGTTGCTGTCCACCACATGAGAAGACTTTCTCAACTGTCCTTGGCTTGGAACAAGCAATTTCTTTCTCCTTTTCCTGTCTGGCATCCCAATACCATAACATCTGGTGACTGGTGTGTTTTCACTGCTTTTTTTCACTACGTTCAGCTTTCTGATTGTTTCTATAAGGATGACCTTATTATTCTGCTTTCCTTCCTCATACAGGAGAACATATGCCCCCTTGGCAACAGACTGCTATTTCTCTTTTTTTTCTGTGTAATTTTTGCCCATATAGCTCTGAGTTTTCTTACAAGCTTAAGAAAATAGCTATGGAAAGAAATAGAAACAACACTGTTGTCTACAGATTTGACTAGACAACACTGTAACACAAACCATGAGGTTGTATTTGGATGGCTATCAACACAGGTATAAAGGATTCAGTTTTTGTTTGCTTCAGTGAAAATTCAGTCACACAGAGATTGATAGCCCTCTCCTAAAGAGCTATTTGGCTGTGCCTGTGGACTACTTAGGCTTTACATTAACTCATGAACTTTCTGCGTATATGAGTTTGTTCAACTGACAGATCCATAATTACTGCTATATTCCAATCTTCAGACTCCACGGTGTTTGATTTCAGTTTCTTTTATCATTCTTTACTAGAACTATGAACCTAGCAAAAGTTATTAAGACAAAACGTGTTTAACTGTACAGACACTGGTAAAGCAGACTGATAGCTCAGCAGCCTACATTAAGTACTGACCCTCATTCACTACATTCCCACCCCCCAAAATTGATCATACAACCTTAGTTCAGCTCATGCAAGCTTTTGCACTTGATACGAAAAAAGTAAACAAACCATACAATAATAAATATATGAAGGAAGAGCTCAATAACTGAAGTCCAAATACAAAATTCTAGAGTTATCTTGCAGGAAAGTGATGTGTACATACACTTAGTAGCATCTAGACCTTCACATAATAGTTCTTTTATAAACATGAGACATTTGGAATACAACAGCATGGGTCAAAACAGAATGGTAACAAATTTTACACTTCTTCACATGAATATATCTTAGCTTTTTAGAGCTGAACCTTGTATTTCAGCCCACCCTTACTGACTGAAGTGATCAAATCTCAGTTTGTACACATGCATGACTACACATGAAAATATATGTGTGCACTTTGGACCCTACCGAAAAATCCCTCTCTATACAGCTGAAATTGTAGAAATAGAGGAACAGACATGCAACAGTAGGTAGATCTATCTAAACATGAAAGGAAAAACTGTCAAGCCTTGTACATGCAGATGTAAACAAGAAAACTCATGTTCATTCCAGTGGCTAATTGTACTTGTGGACATCCAAGACAGACTCAGCTGGATAATAGGGGAGTGTAATGCCAAAAAGCCTGGAAGGAATGGACTATTGTGTTTGACTATTTTCCATGTACAAATTAGCACCGCAAAAAAAGAAAACCTGCAGAAAAACACATGTACTTTATTACAGTTTCTAGTGTTGCTTCTGTAAGTACCACAACAGCAAGAGAATGCTAAAAAAAGCTGCTGAAAATATGAAAATACAAATGTGATTAAATGCCCTTCTGACACGAAGTGAATTGACTTCAAGTTTGGATGAACACATGGCCGGTTATGGTTTTGGCCACGTTTCCTTTGAGTTAGACAATTGTGCTTTGCTTGTGCCAAGCTTTTATTTTTACATCAATAGAAAGGGAAACCTTTTGGAACAGAATGCCTGCTTTCTTTTATTTCTCTTAAAAGTGGCATGGTAATATTTTCTTAGCATGCGAAAGTTCATGGACTTATGAGCAAGATTATCCGAATACCTGGTCTTAGTCTGGAACGAGAGAAACTATCATTTTAAGTTACTTTCAGTCTGATATTACTTTTTCAAGACAGTCATCTAGTGCTATGGCTCAGATTCTCAATAGCATCTCTGAAAGTATCTGAGTATGGAGCAAGTTGTAGGGTAGCTACCAAAAAAACTACTGACCCCCACAGACCTTACTCAAGCACCAGTCAACTGAAGATAAATACAGCTTCTTCTGAAGAAGGCTAAGAACCTTGATGGAGTAGTGAGCTACGTTCACTACTACACTGCTCGAGGTGGTCTGCCCTCAAGTAGGCTGTATCTGCTGTCTAACAAGGGAAACAGGAGAGGCCACTGCTGATACTGTACTGTGCAACCTCCTCACTGAGGGAAGGATGCTGAACAAAGACTTTAGGTGCTCTTTGCTCCCCAGTGTGCCTTACTAAAAATATAGGAATTTGTAATAAATTATTGTAAGACAGATCATGTAAATATTTGATATCCAGCCTTAGTGTTCCCATCTGTGAACTTCTGCTGTTATCAGAGTGCTACAGGACTAGAGGGCGCTCATGTGGCTCAGTGTGGACAAGACAGGGCTTTTAGAGAGATACAAGGTGAAATACATAAATCCAAATGCTGATTGTTATAGTTTTCAAACTCATTCCACCTACCTGACTAAAGGCTAAGACCTATGAGGCTAACAGACAGTCATAGGGCTGATCCAATGCCTTTTTTTCTCAAAAATATCCGTAAGCTTTCTACTACGCTTTGTGTGAACTCATGCTGCAGTAGTAACATGTATACCAATGTATCATAGACTCATAGACTCATAGAATCACAGAATGTTAGGGGTTGGAAGGGACCTCAAAAGATCATCTAGTCCAGCCCCTCCGCCAGAGCAGGATCACCTAGGGCAGCCACACAGGAATGTGTCCAGGTGAGTTTTGAAAGTCTCCAGAGAAGGAGACTCCACAACCTCTCTGGGCAGCCTGTTCCAGTGCTCCGTCACCTTCACAGTAAAGAAATTTCTCCTCATGTTGAGGTATCCTACAACTTATCTCTATCTCTATCCAAGATATAAGTCAAACTCTTGAATGTTTACCTAATCTCCTGCTGACAGTAAATGAGAGATTTTCCTGAGTATGGAAGGAGCAAAAGAATGGTCTGATTCAAAAAAGAAAGTTAAGCTTGCTTCACATCACTATTCTTAAGGCACAAAGAGATTTGTAGGAGTTAGGGGGGAATCTCCTGAGGCAGGGTAAGTCTTACAAATATAAACTAGTATAGTATGGAATATAATGCATAATAGCTGGCACCAGAATGCACTATTTATTTTTATGAATTAGAGACTGAGAACTTAATTCACAAGCAGCAGAGTGAACTACAAATGTTATGAGCTTAACATGAGGGCAAATCCTACAGTCCTTACGCAGTGTTGGTGAGTCATGTCTCCTGTTGATCTTCCCTAAGTTAGCACTGCAGTACTGGTTTATAGTAGTTTATATGGGTTTATAGTCACCAGATTATAAACTTCTCATTTTCATAAATGAAAGAGAATCTATGCTGACTTTATGCCTTTTGTGTGAATTCAGTGTTTTAAATGGAAAATAGACCTTTAAACAAAATAAGACTTTTCAGAGATAGCAGTCCAGAGAGTTTTCTTATTTCTAGTGATTAATTATCATTTAATGATTATATATATTTTTGAATAAAAACCATATAGTAATTTTTAATAAGCATTTTGAATAGAGTTGTCCCACTGTCTATGCCCCTCTGTGGTTACTAAAATGCATTAATGTTAGTTTAAAATGTTACCATAGACTGTTTTATACAGACAAAAGGAAGATGCTGCTCTGTTTTTTTTTTTGAATGACTGCATTTCACTCAAATCTTCAGAAAAAGACAACATATCTATGTACGCCAAGATGATTATGTTATCAAAAGTGTAAGAATATTAATATTCTTACTGCAGATTTTCTGGCAGCAAACATACAGCTCATCCATATAATAAAGTATGAATCAAAATGGAACATTTAATCTCAGTCAAACAGCAGAGTTACAGCACTCAGCTGTAGAGCATACTATCAGGATAATCAGGGGAAGTATGCGACAAAAATATAAAGTAACCATCAGCTTTACAGCCCTGAAGTATACCAAATATCACATAACATACTTTCCAAAAGTTGTAACAAATTTGTCTACGTAATGTAGTACAGTAGTAGTGAGAGGTCATTTAAGCTAGCTGCAGGAAAAAGTTCAGTACATGCTGTACCTGGTTTCTCTGCATGTGCACAACTGAAAAATGCTTTTTCTTTTCTGTATTTTTTTTAGGAAGGAAGAAAATTCCAGGAACATTACGGCCTGATACAGCTTGATTTAAAAGGGGAGAAACAGCTCTTCTCTAAATTCCAAGCAGTTAAATTACCGTTTGCAGATCATTGCCCTCCAAGTTTATAAAAGTGATGCCAACACTAACTTCTTGGTTCTACCTGCAACAATGTACAATATCAAGGCAATACTTTAGAGATTAATACAATTTTCTCAAAATAAACCCTCTCTAACTGCGATCTTAAAAATTAAAAACATATGCACCCCATACATATACACACAGATACAGTGTCAGCGACAATCAATACGTATTTTCAGGAAAGAAATGGCATTTACCAGAACGAGGGATGCTAGAAGCAGGGTACCCACAGTCACCCAACGGCAGCCCTCCATGATTGAGTCCATGTCGGACCTGTCGTCGGACACTGATCAAGTTGTGACGTGCTCGGCTGCCTCCTGTCACATCCAGCGCTGGGGCGAACCTTCAGCCCTGCTTCTCCGCCTCCATCAGCCCCTCTCACATTTCCTGACCCAAGCGTGGGTGGGTGGGTTGGGGAGAGCTGCGGGGAAGCACTCCGCGAGCCGGCAAGCAGCCAATCCCTCTCCTGCTAGTCAGACATGCAGCACAACAAAGCTAAAGGGTCTATGGAAAATATAGCGGGGAAAGACAGAGGGGAAGGAAAAAAGAGAGAGAGAGGGAGAGGAGGAGGAGGAGAAGGAGGAGGAGGAGGAGGAGGAAGAGGAGAAGAAGGAGGAGGAGAGAGGCAGAATGGCACAACTGCTAGCCGTCCTCCAGCAGTTCTGCTCCTCCACTTGTCATGAGCTGTTCACGCTTATTGCTAGGTCAGTAGCTCTCCTCCTGAGCATGCATTGTTCCAGACAGGAGGGAAACTTAATCTGTGTCGATACGTAACGTATGCCATAAAAGGCACCAATCAGAAAATGCTGAAATCCTCCAGGGAGGATGTACGTTTTACTAAAGTCCTGTATTCGCTACAGAAAAATGCTCTCTGGAACCCTTTTACGTCATTTGTTCAGCAATTAAGGAGTCCAACTCTGCTCCCAAATTGCAAAACAGGAATGTTTCTAACAGGAATGAGTGACAGTCTTTCTGTCAATACTTTTTATTTTGGAGGGAAATTTAAAAAGTACCCTATTCTGCATTAGTAGGAAAGGGGGCTTATGACAGTAAGAATTTTTGATAGAAGGGCAAAGATCCACACACCTCGGGAAAGCTGAGAACCCTGACTTTTATGTATTAGTTTGACAGATAGGTCTTTGAAATCACTGCTCTCACTTTGTTCAGGATTCATCCAGTTTGCATGCCTATGCCACTGCATTGCCTGAAGTCTCCAGCCCTTTAATTGTTTGTGTCCTTCTCTTTATTTGATTTTCTGAAGCACAAATTGCAGACTGGATCCAAGACCTCTTTCTCAATGTAGTAGGCATTCTCCCACATGGGGCTGAGCTGGATGTCTCTTGTAGTCACAACATTATGGTGCTCCAGGTCATGCTGTGTTCAGATGGGCATGTAGAAAGCCATGACTTACCTAAATTCTTGACTGTGGTACCCTAGTAAGCTCAGACAATGATGGAGTAAAGTAAGGTACATTTGTGTAAGAGGTGGAGAACATTATGCTAGCAAAGAGCCTGAAACGTGACTAAAGTCAGAAGTTAGCAGAGGAAAGGGAAACTCTGCCAAGAGCACCAGGACTGGGGACAGAAAATAAAAAGGAGCAAGTGCAGACTATAGACCATTTAAGAGAACTGCACATCAGTAGAAATGAAAAACAGCTTGGAGGAAAAGCTGGATGAGCAGATGGAAGGCGATACAGAGTTTGCAAGAGGGAAGAAAGTGAGGAGAAAAAACATTAATGAGAATGAGATGTTGAGAAGTCAGATAGGAAAGAAGAGGGTCTGGTTTGGCATAACATGAACAGGAACATAAACACCGAAGACATCTGAAAGCCAAAATAGAAATGAGAGCAACTAGACAGAACTGAGCTTGGACAAATAGATTGAAGAAAGAAATTTAGAACAAGTAATAAAAATAATTCAGAAAAGCAGGAAGAACAGATTTCAGCTTGTACTGGCTAGCAGTATCTTGGTTGAGGACCTTTGGACTTGGCAGGCAAGGAAACAGGACCAGAAAGATTGAAAAGGTTCAGTGGGAAGGCACTATGATGGCAAAACCCCTAGATGGACTGAACATATCCAGGGTGAAAAAAGGCCTAAAAAATGTATCAAGATTCATCTACCACCAGTGAGTCATTTCTATGTCCAAATCCACTGACACAGCAACTTCAGAGACTACTTCTTGGAAGACTGGAGAGGAAAGGACCACGTTGCACCACCATCTGTCTCAGAAGTGGGGAAACCATTGTAGGATTACACCATGGCAGAATTTACAACTTCTTACATTGCTCTCAAGAACTCAAGAGACTAAACATAAAAATCTCCTAAATAGCAGCATTACCACACAAAGACCCCAAATTCTTTGCTTCCCCAGCAGTGTCAACACACGCACTAGAGCTGTATAAAAGGATTTTTTCCATACATTTCCTGGACACTGCTATTTGTTTTCTTCTGTACTTTATTCCTTTGGCCCAAGAAGACCAACTTCATATATGTATACTTACAGATAAGTCCTGGAATTCCTAAACATGAAATTCTCAAAGCCAAATTTTTATGGTGAACAGCAAGGTTTGTAATATTGAATAGATGAAATGATGACTGCTTTATTTTTAAGAACCAAACTGGTGCAATTATGATTATGTGGACTAGTATGTATGAAACAACTAAGAAGGATGTTTTCATTACGATTTGCTTGTATTTTTCTCTTTTTCTTTTTTTTCTTCTTTCTCATAGTCTAACTTTAAACTGGAGATGTTGCACTAACACTACGTAATCCCATTTTGGAATTCCTGATTTTGGACGTTTCTTCTTCAACTTTGAACAGTTTGAAGAGGAAGTTTAAGAGATTCTTCTTATCAGTACAGAAGTCTTAACAGGCACTTAAAACATCAAAGCTGGTATAACTGGACTATAAATGGATTTCGTGTATCCTGCCATTGTTCTGCTGATGGTCCTCCCATTGCAGATGATGGAGATTTTGGATGGAGTATGATGGCAAAAGAATGAATTTAACCATAAAAGAAAATAAAAGAATGATAGAATAATAGAATCACAGAATCATTTATGTTGGAAAAGACCTTTGACATCATCAAGTCCAACTACTAAACTAGCAATGCCAGATCCACCACTATACCATGTCCTTAAGCACTTCGGCTACACATCTTTAAAATTTCTCCAGGGATGGTGACTCAAACACTTTCCTAGTCAGTCTGTTCCAACTCTTAAAAACCCTCTCTGTGAAGAAGTTTTTCCTAATATCCAATCTAAACCTCCCCCAGCAGAACTTAAGACCTTTACCTCTTGTTCTATCACTTATTATTTGGCAGAGGAGACTGACACCCACCTCACTACAGCCTCCGTTTACGTAGCTGTAGAGAATGGTAAGTTGCTCGCTGCATCTCCTTTTGTCCAAAAGAAGCTAAACAATGCCAGTTTCCTCAGTCGCTCTTCATAAGACTTGCGCTTGAGACCCATCATCGATTTCACTGCTCTTTTTGGATGTGCTCCAGCACCTCAATATCTCTCTTACAGTAAGCTGAAGATCTTGTCATAATGTTACCAAATTATGTGGACTGCAATGTTCAGACATGTTGAAAAGGTGATTTAGTTATAAAGAGCTTTGTTTATTCAAGATATGTGTTTAATCAGTAGCAGACCAGCAAGATGTTCATAATAACATTTTAAGTTATGTGAAATTCACCAGACCTGATATTTTGTTGCACATTTAAAATTCAGACCAGATTTTAAAATGCAGCTTGATTTTGTTTTCACAACAAACTCATGCAAGCCCAGCAATTTTTTCATGAAACCACATGAATATCATGCTTCCAACAGTTTGGCTTTCAGTTTTCTTCACATATTTGAACCTAGAAATCAAAGTGAAATTCAAGAAATGGAAACTCACATGAATCTAGTCCAAAGGAAAGGTCTACTCAAATTTTTGCATACAGCTTTAATGAGGAGTCATGCTCAATATCTGCCAATTTCTACAGAGCACTCTTGTATCTACCTAAAGGCTCATTTGGATTACTCCTAACTGAAAAAAAACCCCAAACAATTGAAAAGGAAGTGTAGATTTACTGAAAAATGACTTTAAACATAAAGTGCCTGAAAGTGTTCTGGAGCTGAACATTTCTATGTCCTGCTGTTCAAGCCCAGGGATTTGTTATGCTGCATACATGCATTTTATATGGAGTTCGTTTATTTATCTGGCTGAAAGATTGTGTTAAATATGGAACACTAGTTTGGGGGCATGGGGCATTCTTTTTGGGTTGTATTTACACTCAGAAATAAAGCCTACAGTAAAAGGAGAATATATTCTAAACAGGTGCAAAGCTTCAGGCCCTGTTCGTCTCCAGACTCTCTCTGTCTTATACCTCAAATGAATGCAAGAATTCAGAGCAATAGAAGACTTGTACTTGCAACAGAAACTATAACTGAAACCTCAAGGGATGTGTTTCCCAACGTGGATTGTGCTTACTGCACCCAGCACTTTGTTTCACCAGTAAGACAGAGGTTGTTCTCAGCAAAATCTTAATGATAGAGATGAAGTTCTGAGTCCTTTAAGAACATTTGTAAAATTGATACTGGACTTTGGTGAGTCCAGAATTCCATTCAGTACCACTTTCTGAATATACATATGCAAATATGTCACCTCCAAACTCTGATATTACAAACGTAAGCCCTTCACCACTTCGGGCAGAGTGAATGCACAAATACATGCTACTCTGTGTCCTGAAAATGGGTAAACCTTTTCCACTTTCATGTAAGTTTGCATCTGTTTATGAGAAGCAGAGCTGGTTATTGGCACTGTGTGCATATTGTACATTATATGGAATGGACGCAGAAGAAAAGGAGGATGTCTGAAACAGTATTTTAAGCTCTACAGATACTTAATTTGAAAAACACGCACGTAGGCAGAAGAAAACTGTTAATATCAATATGCTTTATAGCAGGAAAGAGTGAACTAAACTTTGGAGCTGATCTTCCTGGGGAGAAAATGTTACCATCTTCACTCAGAAGCTACCTATCTCTTCCTGGAGGTTGGACCTCTTTTTTACCATCAGGTTTATAGCACCATGGATTTTTCTTTCTTTTTACTTTTTCAGTTAACAGTTATTCTTAGATTTTTTTTTACTCTTATAAGCCTGGACTGATTTCTGGGAACCTGGAACCTTGTACGAGTATGGAAAATGAGAAGCAGGAGGGAGCCAGCACTTTATAAGTAGCTTTAGATAGGATTTACATTTACATGTATGTGGCCTGTGTGTGCCTTCAGTAGGTGTGAAAAAACCTAGAACGAAATTTACAAGGATTGCAATATTCTGGACTGCCTAGGTGAACTTCAAGCTGTTGTACGCAACCTGTGATTAAGAAAGCACTTTCCTCAGAGGTTAAGGTGCTGATGCATAGACAACTTCTGGCCAGACCTCTAACGAGATAAAATTCAAGCATACAGTAGTAGGAACAATACAGCCCTGAGGAGTATGAACATAGTCATTCACACTAAGTAATGCAACAGGTAGATAGTTCAGCCTTCAGACTCTTCAAATCTTTGCCCTGTATGAGACACTCGTTGCCAGAAGCACTGGGGTGCAATATTGTCACCTCGGAATCAGTCTACTGTAATTTCTCTGTCCTGGACACCCACATGATACTCTCTGCAACTAACATGAGCAGAAGTCTTGAGAAGATGATACATAACACTCCTTAATCCATTTTGTTTAACTGGATGAAAATCAGGCTGATGAGATGCTTTCACACTTTGGAGCTTTCAGCGCTGAAACTGAGCAATTGCTTGCTCCGTGGGAATTGTGGGAACAGATGGAGTGAATTCATACGTGAGGATTGCTTCTTTCTAGAAATTTAACTGCACTCATTGAAGTGATGAACTAGAAAGATTTTCCTTCCTTCTGATGTGAGAGAGTCCCCATTTACCTTATGAATTAAGATGTCTTAACAGACCTTAACGATTGGCAGCAGAAAAATCTAAAACAAAATCTCACAATAACTAAAAATCTATAGACTTGTGCAGTGCTTTTCAAAAGAATTTAACACTGTATTCACATTTTTTCAGTGGAGGGTGTGGTAATTTAGAAGATGAGCCAAACATCTTGAACTGACATGCTCAAGATCTGAATTACAACAGCGAAAATAGGGGAATTCTGCAACAGCAGATGCTAAATTGCTTCCTCCTCCTGTTTTGACAGAAAATCCAGGCAAGAGAGACAAGCATGTATCCATCATTCTTCCAACATTGTTTCTCTCTCAGGCTTATTCTGTTCCCAGGGTGCCACTTATATATCCTTAACATCTCTCAACTTTTGGGCATGCTCCTCGTGGGCAGACTAAAATGGATTCCTGTTTTTAGAGCCATTCAGTCTCTGTCTGTGAGTGGGCTCAGACACAACTCTGGGGCCCTCACACTTTCCTTCTGGAAAGTGAGCCTCTAGCAGTCTTTTTCTCACACAGGACTGTTTCCCTTATTGCTGTGCTGCTCTTTGCTCCTTTTCAAGTCTACTTTTAGAAGCCTGTGCAATTTATTTATCATCTCCAGCCTTTTCATGCCTCTTCCCTTCCAGTCAGCACTGTATCTCAGCTTGTTCTAACAACAGCTTACCTACCTTTCTCTCTGAACAGCCCACAAAATACAGGAAATACTGTTTTTATGTTTTACAAACAGGGCATTGTAGGTACAGGGAGAGTAACTAACTTTCCCATGATTTTACATGAAGTCACTGAGAGAGAACAGGGTTGTACAAGATCTCCGAAGGTGCAAACTAGCAGCCTTAGCTACATGGAGCAGTATGTTGGTTAGTTCCATGAGAAATGACATGAAAATCAATCTCATTTAGCTATGTATGGCAATAAGAAATACAGGGAGAGAAGTACAATAGTAAATTGACACTAATTACCACGCACTCTCATTCCCATACAGAACACCTCTAGATCTTGCAAGTAACCTCAGTCAAGTAAGAGATCTGTTCCACACGGACAACTCTTTCAAATTCATGACTAGGTTCATAGTCATTACTGGGTTTTTAATTTACCAGCCCAGCTTCGTATGTCAGATCAATATGTGAGTTTCATGAGTTTCTAGGCTCTCTGTTGACAAAAAATAACCAGAAAGCACGATCTTTATAGGCTCAGATACTGATATCAGATACAAACAAGTTTGGATGCAATTATTGAAAGTCTAATCATGTGAGCTATCAAGCTTGTGATTTTAGAGGTATTATGTAGTAACACTTGGGGCTGATGATATTGCTTTTGAATATTGCAGGAATAGAGCCTATATTTTTGTAAACCACCCCAGCTGGAAGTCAGTTCAAGCTTTATGAGTTATAAATTACTTTACTGAAGAAACCAAATGAAACCAAAAACCTCACACACTTTTTAAACTCTGGATCTCTGATTTACAATGCTTGTGTCTTATCTTATTTTCCTTCTATGGCATTAGACCACAGGTAATTCTATATACGGCTTTTAGCTTTTGTAATGCAAATAGGATTTGATTCCACTTTCCTTCTTATCAAAATTCATACTTTATAGGCAGGCTTGGATCATTGTGAGCGATCACAGAATTAATCAGATGAATCTGGCAAAGAATCATCACAGAAAAAATATGCAAGTTTTAAGAATCTTGCAAAGAAACAAGGAAGAAAAGAAGACTAGGGAGTACATTTTGGTTCAGGACTTCAAAAACCTCTAAGTTGGGGGAGGTGGGACTGGAGTTTTGATAATTTGCGATACTCAGCTCTGTGTGTGGATTTAGCTTTCCAAAGTTTCCAAAAGACAAGGGGTGTGGAGGAAAGAGAGGAGTTGGATTCAAAGTTTTTGGGTTTTGGCCCATCTCTTGTGCTAACAATTAATGAGAATGCCTGGATAACACAAAGCACACTTTGAAATGTTGAGCTAGCAAAACATTTGCAGTGGAGAAACGCTTCTTTCTTAGGGAGAGAGTTTTGAATGTCAAAACACTAATGAAGATGCCACATAGATGGAACACCCACTCAGTTACAACAGAGTTCTCCATCAAAAGACACAGAGTGTTTACTCCAAATTGACCAAGTTAACAAAGATTAACAAGGCAGACAAACAGCAAGGATTATAGCACAAAAATACGTGATGAGCAGTTCAAAATGGATACTGTTCTTATGACAATCACAGAGAAGGAGAAGAATTGAGGGTCAGCGTTGAGGAAAAAATCTTCAGTTTGGAGCACAAAGAATACTTAAAAATATAGAAGGATAAAGAATATGTCATAAAATATGATGGTAAGTGGTAGGATTTTGAAACAGCACAGGGCTCAAATGGCTGCACCACATGCACAGAAGTGGAAAAAGGTATTCAGTGAAATATTTGAAACATATGGGTTTTGTTTATGCTTCTTGCAAATATTTGAGAAAAGTGAACAACTCCTACCTGTATACAATCACGACTGTGAATGTACTATTATGTTGTCACAAAAATGTATTTATAAGCAACCAGTAAAATACTGGAAGAAATTATTATGTTAATAACTAGGAGGCTATCGTGTTCCATATTAAATTTCTCAGCACTGCAGCTCACTATGCAAAGAGCAGCAGTTTCTACTTGATGGATTAAACAGTTTCAAAATGGTAGAAATACAGGAAGCAGTGAACAAGACAAATAGTATTCTCCTTTCGAACTAAGCAGAAAATATTCCTACTATTAGAGAAACAGGTGAAAAAATGAAACAATTTTTTATTTCCTGTATTTACATCTATTGGGATCAACTGACCTTCTAGTTTGAATTCATGAAGGTTGGCAACTCAGAATTCAAAACCATATGTGGACTGAATCTTCACAGAAAGGGCTTTTTAAAAAAACGTTTGAAGAATGATTGTGACTGATAAATATTTGGGCAGCTTGCACTGAGCCAGGCATGTGGTTAGATGATATAATCTTAAGGAGCCTAATCCTTCTCTTATTCATGGAAGAAATCATGGATAATGAAAGTCAACTCCACGGGGTCTTTTACAAACTAAAACTAGTGAAAATTGGAGCAAAATCTTAATTTGCACGACATTTACTCTGCATTATAATTTTTTTAATCATGTAATTCAATGTGTGTTCATGTGATCTGAATTTCAAAACTGAGCCTTTAATGTGGCAATCCAAGATTAACATGCTCACTAAGTTTGACAAATACTCACTGAGGAACTGTAGAAAATTGTCTTAGTCAAAAGCATGAAACCTTCCTGGCAAGTGAGAAAGATGTGATTCTCCAGTCAAATCAATTATTGCAGTAGGCACAAATTTCTGAGCAATAGAAGATAAGGAGCATTCACAAATAAAACTCACTAGTTTTAATCAGTGAAAACTAAACTCCTCAGTCATACAAGAAATTAACATCTGCCCATGAACTCCATGTGCAGCCTGCTTTGATCAAACTGGTCAATATATATCATGAAAAAGTATTAAAAGACATGCTGAGAGGAGAGCAGATAATGCTGCATGGATAAGCACACAGGACTTGGCTGGCTGCAGTTACTAAGAGTCAGAAGTCAAATTATCTAATTCTTTGCACATCTGATTTCCAGAAACTGTCAGCAAATAAGGGAATGATTGTTCTTTATCTGAATCTCAGGACTAGATTATTTAGAACAGTCATTTATTCCCATACTCAACGGTTCAAAGCCTGCTGGGCTAACATTTTTTCATGGAAAAGCACGTACGATTGTGTCCTGCAGCCTACTATAATTCAGAGCTTTAACCTCAAAGGCTGTTTACGAGATATATTCTCATAAGAATCTACTACTGTCAGGTAACTTGTTGCATCATGCATATCTTAATCCCTAAGCACAAAATAATTATTGAAAATGCAAGAGAACTAAAGGACTTCCTTTACCTGTGCAAGAGATGTTTATAGTCCCATAATCTTTGCATTTGAGAGATTCTCTAAGAGCTTTTCACAGTGTCTTTATAGCTACTACAGACTGTGACAGACTGGTCTTTATTTTTGCAACATCTAGCACCTTGCCTAAAGTCATATCTATAACAAAAATAACCACATATGTCTTAAAAAAAACCCTCCTGGAACCATCATTATAGTTTGCCTGTCACCAGGTGCTATTTGCTTTATTTAAGCAGTTTATCCACTGAAGTGGATATTGTATTTCATGCATGCTTGTTTCCAAAAGCTACTTCTTCATGATGCACCACATAATCTGTTCTCCATTTAAATTATGAAGAATTATGGAGCTATCATACTGCAGTTTTTGGCTTTATCTTCTTTCTTTTATTTGAGTCCGGATTTATAAAATTTTCTTTAATGTATCTTTGACATTAACAGTTGTTCTGACCACTTAGGTTTGTAATTTTATTTGCCTGAAGAACAGCATTGGGGTTGATTGGAAATATTCCTGTGCTGAAGTATATCATTGTTCAGCAAAAGAGTAGGACTACTGGCTAAAAGTCATTCTTCTGCAAAAGACTTTGTTGAAGTAAGAAAGAATAGAGCTATGTTTTATTTCTCCCTTCTCTGTTGTTCCCTCCTGGCTTTGACCACATGTGTATGGACCTGTTTTGTTAAAGTTCAGAGCAAAAGGTAAAGCAGAACAGAAATGTTTGTATTGCAGGTCTGCATTTCATCTTCTCAGTGAATTGTGAGGGAAGGTTGGTTTCTTTTGTTGGTAATTTTTCAACACTTATCAACACAGACCTTCACTATACAAAAAGAGTAAATGACACGTTGCTGCATTATAAAATAGCATCAGCTTGTCAGTAACCTCCTGTGATGCCACCATCAGTTGAAAAGCTAACGCAGGTAAGGTGGAAGAAGCTAGATATGAAAGAATAACTTCTATACTGGCACAGCAACACAGCACTATACACCTAAGAGCGTGTATTATAATATGTATTTCCTTATCTGTATGAAATACATCAAAGGCTCTACTTTCTAAAACCCATATGTAGCTAGACAATCAGAAAGGTGTACGCAAACTAAAAATGTCTTTCTGGTGGGAAGAGAAAAACTCCTCAGAAATGCCGTGCAACAGCAAGGCAAGGTTAAAGAATCGTAGTTTTGTAGTATCCCTTATCTGTAACACAGAGGCTCTAACACTAGGAGTTTTATGTGGCTTTAATACATCTCTTACAGTGCCATCTATAGTCATCAGGTTTTAACTCTCTAAGGCCTTTCTGTCCAATAGAGCTTTGTTTCCGTTAGCTGACAGGTAGTCTTTTCTTGGAGTCTTTAAAATGCAGGCTAGGCAAGTTGTATGCCATTAATTATACTGCCCCACTAATATTCACAGTTAGGGGCAGCCCTTTTGAAGATACATCCACCGCACTGAAAATAATGCCACATACAAATGAGGCTCGCCTGGTGAATATAATGCACATTTTAGGATCACTATGGCAGATGTCTGACAAACTACGAAATTGGCCAGTTTCTTCAGTGCGAATCACATTAAACTGTGGTTTTGCAATTTACAGGTATACCTATTCATTAGCATATTTACCACCATGTGATTCAGAAGTATCTTCTATTTTCCACATTCAGGTGTGAGAATATGAGATGCAGGCAACTGAGGTGCATGGTATGCTTAAAACCACACGAAGAATCTCTAGAAGCCTCAAGATCCTGGTCAATTATCACCAAACCACTCTCTGGCTAACTGGCTTTGTAGTAAAGAAAGAAAATTCTTTTAAGCATATGCCCAGTTGTCACGTGCCTCTGCTTGAAGTAATGCTGCTTGACTACCTTAATTAAACAGCAACTTTGATTATCTATTATCTGATAACCAGGAAAGCAAAATCCACCATTCCACCCTCTACAGTGATTGACTGGGGTGGGATAGAAAAAAAAGAAGTTAATTTTAAATATGTGTAATATCAAGATACAGTTTTTGTTCTTGAAGGAGTACCCAGAGCTCCCTTTTGGAAGCTGGTGTGCCCGTTCAAGGACAGTGTTTGATAAAACACTGGTTAAGTCATTGGTTCAAATTTTCTCACCCTGAGCTTTATTTTCCTCTCCCGAAGCATGAACATAGCAGTAGCTCCACTACTTAAATTGTGGGAGAGACTGAGCAGAGTTAAGGCTCCCTCCTGCACTTCAATGTTTTAAAAAAGAGTTAAAAAGGAAGAAGTACTTTTTACTGCACAATAAAACATAGTCGTTCACTCTGGCCTGAGAAATAGCCTAGTGATTCCAGTAAGAATGGAATGGGTGTTGGTCAGGGCAGAATCAAACTTGGCAGCTGATACTCAGTACTTGAGGAAAAAGACAACCTTTTCCACCTATATTTTTCTTCCGCTCATTGTATGTTTTCTTTTTTTCTTCTAGGAAACACTGAGGGTGAATGTTTTACTACAGTATCACCATGTAACATGCTGACTGCACTGCCACTGTTCCACAAAAAAATGGGCTGGACCTACGCAGGCAGAGAGCTTACCATTTCCCTGCACATGAAAAAACCTTACACAGTGTTCATGGCTATTGCCAGAAGGGAAAGCAATTAAAGTGAAGACTCATTAGGGAGAAATAATTATGATTTTAATTAAATGGCATGCATTTGGATTCCAAATTACATTTTGCACAAAGTTTTAATACTTTTATTTCCTGTGTCTTAAAGTTTCTTTCTGTTTCTATTACATAAACATTTGCCAAACTGGTTCTCACTGAATCTGTGGTTCAAGAGCATGGACGGCTGGTGCATTTCAGAGAATAATTTCTTGACCCTTAGCAAGAACAAGACATAGGACTCTACGTCAAGGGTAATAAACTGAAAACAGCAGTTCAAGTAATGTTGACTGACCTGTTCTTGATCTCACTAGCCTCATGAAGATGACACAGGAGGTAGAACAGCACAGAGAGGATTCAGTTGCATTTACTTGTCAACTGTAAAACAGTGCATCTTGGAATAAATAGTGCCAGATTTTCCAGCATTAGACACAGTTACTGGCTCCTACATCACAAGATTTTTGAAGTGCCTTTTGTGACTGAATACTTCTCATGATATTTTTGAAAACACATGAATACATGCTCCTTCAATGTGTGTATGTCATCGCTCGTGGTGATTTATCCCACTTCCTTCCTGTGTGTCATGACTGGAGCAACTAATATGGTTCAGGGAACATAATCACCCGTATTCCCCCAAAAGGTCCTGAGCCAAAGATATCAGGCACTCCTGTAACTAATGACGTGTGTTCCTGCCTGATCCAGAGGATGTGCAAAGGTATATTCGTTGGCATTGAAGGGCTTCTACAGAAAGTGGATTTTTTAAGATGTGGTCCTGCATTTGCATCCCTCATTCTTTGCACTGACCTGACATGTCTGCCTAAAAAGCCTGTATATGAGATCACAAACTCTTCTGAAAATCCAATGAATAGCATAGAATCAGGCTTTATATGCTTGCTACATCTCTGACAAATATTTACAGTTATAAGCTTCTTTGGAAAGAAAGTTTGATCTTCAAAATACAGCCCTAGAGATTAATGAACAAGTAGCTGCTTTCATAAACAGAATACACTAGTCATTTGCATGACAAAAGATTTACAACCACAAAAACTAGTAATCTGCAAATCAAATCATCAGTATTTTTAGTGCCATCAAGTCTGCATATTAAGTTCTGTGGGCAGAACTGTTTAAACACAGCCAGGATGTTTAATGGCATGCCTGTAAGAAACAACATTCCTCATTGACAGTGAGGGGCCCAGAGCATGGGGCAGAGTTGTAGCAAGAAGTCATCAAGGCGATTGCTTTCATACTTTTCACAGTATTTGTTCCATTTGTAGGCTAGGAAATACTTTTGGAGCTCCATGTAATGTTGATGCACGTTCTCTCCTACAGACTATGAAGACTTCTAGGCATGACCACGTTTATCAGGAGCCGTTTATGTGTGTATATTTTGAACAATGAAGTCATTATGCTTTGTCTTACACCCTCCATTCCTGAAATGGTCCTAAAATGGGCCACTAGAAGCCAGCCAGGGGTGAATACTTCACTTCTGCAAGCAGGTGTACATATGAAGTGTGTGCCAGAGGGAAGAGCAGGAGTCTGAAGATGCTGCTGGACTGTGTCAGTACCCAGATTAGCAGCCGACCACTGCGGAGAGGCCAGCAGCGCGGCAGCCCCCTCTAGGGTGTGATGAAAAGATCAGGCAAAGAATGGCAGCAGGATGGGAAAGAACTTGGAGAGCATGGCAGGGAGGAAAAACTAAAGGCCCGGCCACGAGTGAATGCCCAAAGTCCTACTGGGAGGAAAGAAAGACTCATCCCTGTTAAAGGGTGCACCCCCAGGCACCTCCAGCTCCACCCTTCCTCCTGCAACATCCCCTTAGTACCCCAGGAAATGCGGGGGTTATTACAGAGTGAAAAAGATGATCTCCTCCAGATTAGAGAGCAGAAGAACAACTGGAAGTAGATTAAAGTATCCATCAAGAACGCAAAACCAGCTATATTAATTTAATTTTACTCAACCAAGTTAGCCCCAGCTGTCTGAAATGAGCAGAAAGCTGCTGTGCTAGCCCAGATGCCTTTCTTGTTAGGGTTAGCACATTTGCTAACTGCTATAATGGGCTCCTGAAAGAGCCCTTTTCTCCCATCCTCACCCTTTCTCAAAGAATTCAAGAATCCAGAAGGGGTGGTGAAGTACCCTGGACAGGACATCTGTCCCCTTCTCTGAGAAAGTAGCAAAAATAAAAACTGGGAGCATGTCATTTCCCATGGCAATATCCGGTGCTCAGAGTAGCTTGTGTTTCACATGGCTGCTGATTTCTAAGCAGCACTGAGTAATAGAAATGTCACATGGTCCTCTTGTATTTATTAACATGCCTCTCGGTGCATTGTTAGGTTAGTGGCTGTGTTTCCAATTAAAATGTTGTTTCATTGAAAACCAATAAGAAATAGTACTATGTACCACCTTACTAACCTTTCAGCATAGGTTATTCACATTTGTTCACAAAATTTAGTAATATCCAGGGGAAAAATAACTGGGTCAGATTCTCAGTTTAGCCCTGCTGCTTACATATCCTCAGCGGGGTGATACTTGAGTTCAGTTTGCTTTTAAAAACTGAATAATCAAGGTTCTCACTCAAAGTCATATCAAAAAAAGCGGAAGAACTTATTTAGGTGTACTTTACCTTTATTCAAAGTCTGCATAGGAGAGATAGTAAAACTTTAGTTCTTCAACAACATAATGCTATTTAATGCTGTAATATGCAATTTGCCCTCAGATGAACCTAAATGAAGTCGATAAGCACAGGGACCCTATACACGGGTTTTGTCCTAGTCAACAGAACTGGGTTTCCTGCTTCACCCTGAGTGTTTGAAAATGCTTACAGAAACAGAAAAATCCTTTCTCACAGACATTTTTCCAACTATCGTCACTTACATACTGCTGAGAGCTGAGGCACTGTGTATCAAGATCTCTCCGAAGCAGAATACACTTTTTTTCTCTGCTTGCAATTCCAAGCACACAGACTGCAAGTTTACAGATTGTAGGCATTAACTGCAAGCAATAATATATACAGGGTTTTTTGAAAGTTCAACTAAAAAGTCTTTTGCTTTCTCTTAAGCGTTTTTTTTCCTTGATCGGAA
>NW_009714389.1:89757-113063 GCF_000703405.1 Apaloderma vittatum
ACAAAAACAAATTTAAAATGTACGTAAACAGAGAAGATTCAGTACAACCCTGTCAGCTCAGGGAAACAAAATTTGACAGCTCATTATGAAAAAAGCCAATCTCCGGGAATATTGTTATGGTTCCCTGCTGCTTGATTAGTGTTGCAGCAGGGCAGAGATATTTGTCTGCACAGCAGAAATTGAAGGTCTTGTGTCAGTGATCAATTAAAATAACACTGGTTTTCTTTTATCATACAGATCAGCCCTTATCATGCAGATAAGACCTTCTTGCCACATGTCGCTAGTATTAATATTGCAGAGAGAGTAATTTTTACTATTACTGGTTTCTAATGGCCTTCAGGGTCATGCAGTACATGTGTGAGTGATGAAGAGGTAGGCAGAAGAAACTGCTGAGGACTGAGAGGCAGCTCAGCCCTGGGTGCATACGGACAGCACCAGCACAGGGCAAGGGACGCTTTTATAAAACCACGGCTTTGTCCAGGCCCATCTCTTTTCAGCAGCATGATATAATTTCCTTTGCTCCAGTTTTCAGCCACAGGGGTCAGATGCCTTATCTATATCCACAAAGTCCTAGTGCTGATGCCGTCTAGATCCTCTTTTTTTTTTGCTGAGTACAACTCTTGTTTTTATACCTGAGTTATAAACACGTTATAGTGTTTATCCTAATAGTTCCTGAGACCAAATCAAATGTGAACCATAAGTACCATCTCAATTGCTTTACTGTCTGGAGATAAAACACATTTTGCATCTTGGATTTGATAATATCTACTTTTATATTTTGTTTATAATACTTTTAAAATTTGAGCAAATTAGTTTCATCTGGTATTGAATGATCAGACATAAAAAAGCTACAAAAATACATTGAAAATTTAGTTTGATAGTATTTGTACAGAAAGTGTGTGAACAATGAGGGTTTTTGAATAGTTCCTGGAAATGCCTATTTTTAACTATGAAAAATTTTATCTGTGGGTCTTATTTAATTTTTCTTAGTAATTTCTGTTACTGTGCTTAAGGTTTAGAATTTTTCTTACTCACAAACCAGATCAGAAATTCTCTAATGCCCTTTGGGGTTTTTTGTGTGAAAGGAGGAGGAAAGCAGGAGAGGAGAGTCACTTGCTTTTTAATCCTCTAATGACAAGTTAGAAACAATAGAAAAAATGGTAGTAAGAAACAGAAAAATAATGCTGTGTATGCTCTTTTTTCTGAAAGAAGGAATCCTGTCTATGCCTTTAATCATATATTTTTCAGGATATAATTTCAGTTCAAATCAAAAGGTCAGATGGCGAAAAAATTATTTTAATTAACTGCCTTTTAAACATATGATACAGCAACTGATTCAAAATGGACTTTTGCTGTGTACATAAGTGGCTGACAAGTGTTCAATATGTAACTATGTGATGAAAATCAGAACCTATTTAAAGAATCCATAATTTTAAAATTCAATTCATACAAGGCTGTAGTTTTGAAGAAGCAAAATTGTTCCAATTTCATAAAAATATCATGGAATTAATAGTCCAAACTCACAAGATTTTCTGTGATGATATCCAATCAATGATATCACCATTTCTCAGGATCCCTAAATGAAGAGGAACATCATGCCTTCTGTGGGAGGAAAACTTTTTTCCAAAGATCATCTTTTGAGGTGTTGCCAACAATCAAGTACAACCAAAAGAAAACTGAATAAAGTTCAAATTGCCATTTATTATTTTTATTGCAGTAATTTTTAGAACACCTGTGCATGCTTTAAAGATTTGATTGTTTTAATGGATCAGTTTGCAATGTCTTACAAATATTGCATTGCACAATATTCCCATAGCACCTATGCTGGAGTTTTCACATTTTATGGCTTTTTTTTATAAGCAGAGTTTGCTTCAGTCTCCCAGCACAAGTCTATCTCCTGTCATCATGTCAGACCACCTCCGTGGTGGAATAATTTCAATACAACACAGCAAACTGACCTTTTTCAACAGAAACAAGATCCTCATCAGTGTCAGTGACCATAGAAGACATACTTGGCCTCTAGCTATGGAATACACAGATCTCTGTCAGGTTTGGGAGCTAAGCTGGAGTCTCTGGCCTAAAAGGCTGACTGAAAGAATTCCAGCTACCAAGGTACTGAGGTACGCACATGAGGAATTTCTCACACTTCTCTGTAATATTAGGTTCAGAAAAATGGCTATGTCACACTGCTTATGCTGCTTTTTTTAAAGTCCAAAGGACAGTGGCTGTCACAGACATTGGAGGACATTTGTTGCTGTCGTAGTTCGAAACAGCATGTTAGCTATTCGCTAGTTCTTTCACTATTAGGAAGAAGAACATGGCTTGCACTTTTTGAAGAGTCTATACCTAAATACACTTTCCTATGCTTTCCTTTTTTTTTGAGTCTTTCTATGCACATTTAATTCTTTCAGTCTTCCTTGTGATTCTCCTCTTTCCTACTTTTTTTCCTTCTTTTCCTCCAAAGGCAGTGACATAAACAGAAGAAAGCCAGGGATCAAAGTGTGCTGATTTTACTGGAATAGTGTTGATTTTCTTCATAGCAGCTGGTATGGAGATATGTTTTGGATTTGTGCTGGAAACAGTGTTGATAATACATGGAAGTTTTGGTTACTGACGAGCAGTGCTAACCCAGAGTCCAGGCCTTTTCTGCTCCTCACCCCACCCCACCAGTGAGTAGGCTGGGGATAGGCAAGAATTTGGGAGAGCACACATCCAGGACATCTGACCCTAACTGACCAAAGGGATATTCCAGACCATATAACGTTGTACTCAACATATAAAATTGGGGGAATAAGAAGGAAGGAGGACATTCAGAATGACAGTGTTTGTCTTCCCAAGCAACGGTTATATATGATTGAGACCTGGTCTCCTGGAGCTGGCTGAACGCTTGCCATGGAACATGTGGAATTAATTCCTTGTTTTGCTTTTCTTGCACATGTGGCTTTTGCTTTATCTGCTAAACTGCCTTTACCTCAATCCACAAATTTGCTCATTTTTACCCATCTGATTCTTTCCCTCATCCCATCAGTGGGGAGTGAGTGAGTGGCTGCGTGGGGCTCAGCTGCTGTCTGGGGTTAAACTATGACAACAAGATGAAAAGAGCATGACATTTGATCACCTGAGTCAGCAGAATCCAATGTTGCGTAATAATTGTAAATTGTTGCAGGCTGAAACCAAACAGATTCACAGAACATCTATTTTACACACTTCCAAATAACACAGGCAATAAAGGAAAAAAAAAAAAACACAACAAAAACTCCAGACCTCAGAATGAGAGATCAAAGGCAGAGCTAGTATCTTAACTTATTGTAAATGTAGGTTGTCTGTTGGCAAGCAAATGATGGTAAGTAAAATTTTCAGAAGATAGGACTTTGTCTAGCCTGGCTGTTTCAGCAAATTGGTACCACTTGACCTGGCTCTTTGCTCCTCCTCACTGCCCTCTAGACAGACATGCAGGGTGGAAGCGATGGAGCAAGGAGGCCCAGTGAACATCTCTGCCTATAGAGGACTAAAGAGGGTTCTGTTGCAAGATCTCTCTATTGAGGACAAAATATCCTGCAGTGAAGAAGCTTGGCCTCTCACAATTAAAGGAAATGTGGTGAATAAACTTTAAAAGCCAGAGACTGAGCAGCATACAAAATGGGAATTACAGCACAAAGCAGGAGGCCTGAGGCTCCAGTCTAAAGGCAAAGGTTACAATGATTTTTGTAAGCAGCAACTAGAGACCAAGGGTCTCCTACCTAGTTTCTAGTGCTTTCTAATGGTCATGCTGCTACAGATAAACTCAGCTGAAGTCCCAGAGAAAACAATACTTGGCAATAAAAAAATGACTAAAAATATCACTACAAAAATATGGGAGACTGACAGGTGACCCTTCAGTTTTTGATAACTGAGTAGCTAGATACAGATGGTTTGCCTGCTGTTGCTGTTTAGATTAAAGCAGACATTTTCAAAAAGAAATAAGTAGTGTAAACTTATTGCAAATACTATTCTACTTTTCTGCATATTTTGTTAAGCTCATGAGACCCTCAAAGAAAGAGCCTGATTCTCCTCTTGGCTGACATTGACATAAATTCATCGGCTCCTGCAGAATCTAACTGGAGCCCGGGGAGACAGTGCTGCTCACTGGCTGGCAGAAGAGAGCTCTGAGAGTATGCATTTAGGAAATCAGATCCTGTTCCCAGTATGCAACTGGTTTCAATAGAAATGAGATATGTACTGCTCACAAGATCTACAGTTCCTGGGTGTATTCTTCATTTTAAAGCCTACAAAATATCAGTTTATGGGATATGCTGCTTCTTTATTGTGCATTTAGTGTACAGCACAAAACAGTGGGGGTCCAAACCCTACTGTATAAAATCACACAGAATCACACAATGTTAAGTGTTGGAAGGGATCTCAAAAGATCATCTAGTCCAACGCCCCTGCCAGAGCAGGATCACCTACAGCAGGTCACACAGGAACACGTCCAGGTGGGTTTTGAATGTCTCCAAAGAAGGAGACTCCACAACCTCCCTGGGCAGCCTGTGCCAGTGCTCTGTCACCCTCATAGTGAAAAAGTTTTTTCTAATGTTTTTGTGGAACCTCCTATACTCCAGCTTACACCTGTTGCCCCTTGTCCTGTCATTGGACATCACTGAGAAGAGCCTGACTCCATCCTGACACTCCCCCTTGACATATTTATGAACATTAATGAGGTCACCCCTCAGCCTCCTCTTCTCCAAGCTAAAGAGACCCAGCTCCTTCAGCCTTTCCTCATAAGGGAGATGTTCCACTCCCTTAATCATCTTCTCAAGCAGTTCCCTGTCTCTCTTGAGGTGAGGGGCCCAGAACTGGACACACAATATTCCAGATGTGGCCTCATCAGGGCAGAGGAGAAGGGAAGCAGGACCTCTCTCAACCTACTATCTACTCACCTTCTAATACACCCTAGGATCTACGTCTACATCATCTACAAGGTTCTTCTGCTCTTTACAGCTATGAGGAAAGTGCAAAAATCATGACAGACAAATATTAACCTTACCAGAGTGGCTGGTGACAGGTAGGGACGATGGGATATTCTTATGCCTCTATTAGATTAACATTGGTTTAATATTCTAGATGCTATAATTCCTCTTCACTGGTTCCAAGTCAGCAGAAAGTATTTTACAGATTATAACTGTGGTGTTAACCAAAGAAGCAAGTCTCTCCAAAGCAACTGTCATATTTCTCCGAACATTCATTTTGTCTTCCTGCAGAGCCCAAGGAAGGAAAAGAAGAGCAAGGAGGAAAAGATTTACAACTCAGAGTGGTGACACAGGTAAGCCATTTTTTTCATGCTTCTTCATGAATGCAATTCTTTTCAATTCTAGTCCTTTACAGCTGTTTCAAAGACACGTAGTGGTAATGTAGTGCCTGCTTCAATGGAGCTAAAAGTTGGCAATGCCATTTAGAAGGCAGTTTGCTGTGATCTTCCTCTGGAGATCCAGTGGGAATTTGTGTATGCATGTGTATGCATATCCTCTTTAAACAAATGGGAACTTTTCCATCTCATGGCTGCTCACATTCTGTCATTTCAGATTTATTTTAAAAGCCAATCAATATGTTAAACTGTCATGATATGCACCTCAAGGAATATGTGTAATTTAATGCCTATCCCCTTCTAAAGGAAAATTCTACTTGATGACATACTTGAGAGAAAAATTTGGAAGAATCTTCCTAAAATTCTTGAAATGTCAGTTACAGAGACATTATTGCAAATCGTGTACCTTAATAAAAGCAAATAAGGGACATGTATACTGACTGTCTAAACAATTCGACATCAAAGAGTGTGAAAAATATATAAAAATAGCATCCAGACAAAACATTAAAAAATTAAAGAATGTCTATGACTTCAGTAATGCGCAAGTCATCAATAGTATCGTTTTGTGACTGCTACACACCCATACTATGAAATCAGAACAATATTTTTGTTTGAATATATATTTTAAAGAGAATATGCTTTCTCAGCGCCTTTCTTCCTTATACCATTTACTGTATCACCAGGTATAGAGATTTCCAATATTTTTTTTTCAAATGCAGCAGAATCAAGGAGTTTGATAAGAGAGAAGCGTTGCATCTGGAAAAGAGTATGAGGGAGGAGAGAGAAGGGAAACAGGAAGGCATGACTGGACCCACTGACCCTTCCCAGCCCCGTGTCCCCTGACTGACCCAGGCTGGCTCTCCTCCTCCTCCTCTTGCGTTTTCCAGAAACCACTGAGCTGCCATGAGATAATCAAATTTTGCTGACCTAAGAATGAGAATAAAGTCATTCTGTGTTTATCCCTGAGGAATGTGGGGAGAGAAGAGAGACTTCTGCATTCACTTTTGAGAAGTCTGAATCTGGGACTGGTAACAGCCATAAAATTTACAAAGCACCAGTACAATAAAAATGAAAAAGAGGGGAAAACATATGAGAGGCAAGGGGTTTGACTTCTAGGCCCTCCATATGTGGCATTTCCATCCGCATGTGTTAGAGTTCAGTGTATGAAAGACTCATAGAAGCAAATTCAAAAGTAAAGACTTTTTTTTAAACATGTGAAACCTGAAGCGTTTAGCTTGCTTAACAGAATGCAGAGAGCTACCCTGAAGACTTCTGTAAGTGTGATTCAACTTTAATCAACATAGTGGCTAGAGAACTAGGAAAGCAGAAATGTCATTTAATTTAAATATAGCACACACACACACACAATCCAACACTAATTTTTCCCACCCCACCACATAAAAATTCCTCTGAAGAAAGAATGTAAAATGTTTTTTTTGAAGATGGTAGATATTTCCATTATACCACAATGCAGTCATTTATTAAGCAAGAAAAACAAAGCTTTTACAAAAAGTAATACAATATGTGGTGGAAGCTGCAAAAGACATTAAGTCAAATTTAGAAAGACTAACTTGTGAATTCCAAGCACAGTTGAGTAATATTTCGCAAAATAGTTCCGGCACTCTTACAGAAATGGACACAAAATTTATTTATTCTATGCATATGGAAAATTTATTTCAGTAAACTTCTGTGCGATGTTATGAGATCAGAGCTTGATGTGAAATACATACCAGGGAAAAACATATTTGCAAACCACTGAAATCAGTACATTTCTTTTGATTTATTGTGACAGAGTTTTAAGGCTCAAAAAGAAATGCATATTACAGACCCAACAGAGGAAAACAGTAGCTGAACTATGAATGCTTTGAACTAATGTATATATGTTTTCAGTTGTATTTGGAGGACTAACAACAGGCACAGTGAGATTTCAAATAGTATATGCAACTACTAAGTCCAAGAAAACAGTTCTAAATATAATTCAACACAACATAATATAATATAGCAAGGCCAACCGCATCCTGGGATGTGTCAAGAGAAGCATGGTCAGCAGGTCAAGAGAGGTGATTCTCCCCCTTTACTCTGCTCTTGTGGGACCCCACCTCAAATACTGCGTCCAGTTTTGGTGCCCCCACCATAAGAGGGACGTGGATCTGTTGGAGCGAGTTCAGAGGAGGGACACAAGGATGAACCAGGGGCTGGAGCACCTCTGCTATGAGGACAGGCTGCGGGACCTGGGATTGTTCGGTCTGGAAAAGAGAAGACTTCGGGGGGACCTAATAGCTGCCTTCCAGTACCTGCAGGGAACCTACAGGAAGGCTGGGGAGGGACTTTTTCAAGAGTGTCCACTGATAGCACAAGAGGAAATGGGTTTAAGTTGAAGAAGACTAGATTTAGATTGGACCTGAGGAAGAAATTCTTCAGTACAAGGGCGGCAAGACTTTGGAATAAATTGCCCAGAGACGTTGTGGTTGCCCCCTCCCTGGAGGTGTTCATGGCCAAGTTGGACAGAGTCTTGAGTATCATGATCTAATTGAGAGGCGTCCCTGCCCATGACAGGGAGGTTGGACTAGATGATCTCTAAGGTCCCTTCTAGCCTAGGCCATTCTATGATTCTATGATTATAAAAGACACTACAATGCTGGGGTCAAGATAAATGCGTATAATGATATATGGCAATATAGCAATAAGAAAACACAGGAATATAGCAGAAATGTTATGAACAGTCATTTCAATAACAACCAGCTGAAACTTTGGTTCTACCAGCCTATCTCATGGACTGCTCAGGAGTTTGAACTCCTAAAATTTTGCCTTAGAGATAGTCCTGCTATCTAGACCTGAGTTAATTTGCCGAGAATGTTCTAATTACCTAACTTTGTAATTCTTAACAGCAGTGAACTCAGACACGTGGTGCTGAGGGAGAAGACTGCTGCTAATAATTTTGGCAAATTATTCTCCCTTGATGTACAATTTCGTGGATGCCACTTAATTCATTGTGACATTTCATCTCTATTACATGCAAGACATGCCATAACATTTGGGAAAATCATCTCTTACTTTCAATAAGTAAATGCTTTTTTGCCCACACATGGTGCTGTAAAGTCATAAATAGCAAACAGTACCCATTTTGCTCTTCCTGAAAGCTTTAAAAGATTACAACAGATTAAGTGTCATAAATATTTTTAGTTTATGTCTGCTCTGAAGTGTCTTTTATCACTTGGGATCTAGAAGTGCTTGTCTTTTGAGGAAAATTAATATGGTTTCCTTTGACATAATAAGACCAAATTATATCTGTCAGAGAAGAAAATGCTATATTCATGTCTCCAGATAATCCATTCACATTCAAAGCCCTCCAAGGAGTGTCAAAAATCCAGATGATGCTTCTGCATACTGTGTTTTATGTTTGGTCCCTTGATTCAGCTCACAGATATGAAAAGACAATTAACTATCATACACACATATGCTGGTTAATTCACCTTATATTTTCACATTTATATTGATTCACCCATTAATTTGAGATCACATGTTTTCTTTTGCATATATTATAATAGGGTTTGATGTGCTTTCTTCCATATTAGTCCCATCTACTTTCATAATCCTTGTCTAACTTGACCTGATACAAATGTAAAAAAAACATCGAGATGCAAGATAGTGGGAAATCACATAAAAGCACAATATCGCGTATCGAATCATCTATCTATAAGGAGAAAAAGTAGCAAATACTGTCCTAATGAAAGACTGTTATCCACTTATTTTTGAAGAAATTAAATTAATTTCTCTGTCTTCAAATGTGTGTGTTCTTTTGGGTTTCTTTTTGTGGTGTCAATTCTGTAATAATTATAATGTTTGTGTTAAAATATCAGTCTCATGTACCTGGACATTTTTTTAAAGATACGTTCATTCATTGTATATTTTAAAATAACTCAGTTGCATAGGCAAAACAAGTTTAAAATGAGCATACTGTACCTGAGAAGTACAGTAGGTTTGTGCTCATGTATTATAAATGCATAAAGTTTCCACAGCCCTACATGCTAAAAAGCAACTCACAGAGAAGTATTATGTGATTCTGAACTTCACTTGTCATCAAACATGATCTTACTGAAAACTTATGAACTGGGACCAAAATTTCTGAAACAGCTACGTTGATATAGATATCTTGCTACCCTCTATTTTTCACCAATTCTAGAAGAAAAAGTTAGGAAAAAAAAATGATGTGCTCAGATGCTATATACAGTGAAAGGGAGACTTAATTAATTAAACAAGGCAACAAGGATTAGTCCTTGACAGCCACAGGATCTTCAGGTTTTAGTAAAATTAAAGCATTTGAAATAAACATTCATCTGTAAGAAAAGGGAATCATAGAATCATTTAGGTTGAAAAGACCTTCAAGCTGAGTCCAATCATTAAACTCGTAATGTTAGGCCCACCACTAAACTATGTCCCTAAGCACCATATCTACACATCTGTTACCTCCTGGGATGGTAACTCAAATACTTCCCTGGGTAGCCTGTGACAGTGTTTGAAAACCCACTTCTGTGAAGAAGTTCTTCCTAGTATCCAATCTAAACCTTCCCTGGTGCAACTTGAAGTCATTTCCTCGCGTCCTGTCACTTGTTACTTGGAAGAAGAGACCTACTCCCATCTTGCTACAACCTCTTTTCAGTTGGTTGTATGGAGTGCCAAGATCTCCCCTCAGCTTCCTCTTCTTCAGGCTAAACAACCCCAGTTCTCTCAGCCACTCCTCATAAGACTTGTTCTTGAGACCCTTCACCAGCTTTGTTACCCTTCTCTGGACACACTCCAGCACCTCAATTTCTTTCTTGGAGCGAGAGGCCCAAAACTGAACACAGGATTCAAGGTGTGGCCTCACCAGTGCTGAGTACAGGGGGAAAGCCACTTCTTTAGTGATGGCCACACTATTTTTGATACAGGCCAGGATACTCTTGGCCTTCTTGTCTACCTGGGCACACTGCTGACTCGTGTTCTCAATAAACACCTGCATGTCCTTTACTGCTGCGCAGCTTTCCAGCCACTCTTCCCAAGAAGATGCTATAGGACTGCCCTAAACCCTGAGTTATAACAATGTTATTAAACTGCTTGGTTAAATAGCAAGAAAATGTTGAAAGATGAAAGTCACAAATAGTATGATGACTATATAGGTGTGTAATTTTTACACAGACAAAACAGGCAGTGATGAATCGAGTTGCTTCAGAGATCCCAAATGTTGTCCCTTCACCAGCTGTGAAGCCTTCCCCCGTGGAGCTAGCCCTTCCCCAGAAAAGCCAACTGCTAATTTACATGCCTGGGCAAGGCTTTGTCACCCTTCATCTGCAGCTTTTCCCCACATCCCCACCCTGTACACTACATTTTGCCATTGTAGCTCTGTCACAAGTACCCTATTTACCCAATCTGGTCTCCTGATACATCTGAGTATTACAACAGAATGTTCTTGTGTTTGCAGGAGGCTGTCCTTAAATCCTTGCCTCCTCTCCCGAGCTCCCCAGCACTTCAGAGCTGCTTTCCTTGCCCACAGTCTGCATATTTCCTCACCCTGATCAGGAGGTCTATAGCATATCCCCACCATCAAGTCACCTTTACTCTGCCTGTGAATCCTGAGGAGATATATTCAGGCTGCCCGTGAAGAGGGCGGTTTTCTGCTGGAAGTCAGGCATACACACATACTGCTATACTTGTCTTTCTGTGTTTTTTTGTTTGTTTGTTTGTTTGTTTGGGTTTTTTGCGTCTGTCTGGGACTTCTTTTGGAATTGCTTTCTGCTTTTAGTGAATGTTATTTTTAAGAAAGTTCTTTAGTTGTGGATTATCACTCTCATTAATCTGGAGGCAATGGAAGCATCAGCTTGACACTAACACAGACCAGCTAGCATGAAAGTGGTTATACAGGGAAAGTGTAATACACATTTTTTTCCACTAGGAAAATCAGAAGAGTTAATAGGGGTGCATGGAGACAGTGGGACAGAAGGAAGAAGAAAGCAAAGTCCTATATTTTTCTAACGTCACACTGACATGCCTCATCAAATGAGAGATCAGCATGTGAAGAAATGTGAATCAAAGTTATCCCAAAGGGTTAAGATGGTCCTATTTGCAAATCTTTTGTCTTTCTGCCTTGCCTACAATCTCACCTTTACATCCTGATTGCCCTTCTCCAAAGGAAAAGAAGTGCATCCCCAGACTTGGGTGATATAAAAGAAATGGATCACATTGAAGAGGAGGATAAGACCAGGGAAGCAGGTCACTGACTCCACTTCAGTTGTAATTTAAAAGCTTTTCTTTCTTTGTTATTAATCCTTCTTTTCCACAACCAAAGTAGAAATGTGAATTCCTATTTAACTTGCACAGAAAGCAATTTCTATGAACCAACGAAAACACCATGAGAATTGGGCATATGGCCGTATTTGTTCCACAACATGAAAACCCCTAGAGCCTTCAGGACATGAGTGAAACATCCTGGAAAAACTGCTAAAAGTGGATTCTAGTAAGAACTTAGCAGCTGATACAGCTAACCACCACCAAATAAGAGTTCTTGTGTAAGGAACTTACAAGCATGATATGCTAGAGTCTGGCACAGTGACTGGATAGCTTCATTAACACACCATACAAGCAGTTGCATACCTAGGAGACAGCTAGTGTAACTTCCACCTATTCTTCAGCACAGCTTTTTTTTTTCCCCTGATATGATTTTTTTTCTCAAAGGAAGCATTAAAATTTACCAAAAAATCACCGTATTTTCTGTGAGTGAGATTGCAAAAAAACCCTATTCAATACCACTGGATTCTGTTAGGTCTTCTTTTCCTTTCTGTACAGGAAAGATTTCAAAATATTTAAGGGAAAATATGTTACTTCAGTACAAAGGGTACTCATTTCAAAATTTTTTGTATATATACATTTTACCTACAACTATATTATATATTTTTATTTCCTTTATTTTCTTTGTTTTATGTAAAGAACAGTTTTACTCTAGTTACTGAAATGTGAGAGTAGCAATGGGTAAGGAGATTGGATGCTATATTTGAGTAGGCAATAACATATATATTGCAGGGTATCTTTCAGTAGAAAAGGACAGAGATGTACAAAACATTTATTTGTCTGCCAGTAGCATTTTCCCTTCCTAGGAAGTGTGACACACAGAAAACTAGCTATGGGTGCCTGTTACATATATCACAGTTGACCTATTTCAGTATACTTAGACTAGTATCTGTGATACCACTTTTTTTCCTTTTTAATATCAGGAAATTATTGTACTTTTCAGTTGCTCATTAGTAACTGTGAGAGAAAACTACAACTAATCTAAGATAGTTTATAAAATTAAACAACATCTTTACCTTGAATTATAAAAAAACAAAAAGTGGTGCATGAATGCATAGGAGCTTTGAGAGGTTTTACTTAAATTATAATAACACAACAGCACTTACAGTATGTTAGAGATGAACTTAGCAGAGTTACAAACTATAAGCTGAAATCTACTGTTTATCTTCTAGAACAGTCCAGAACACTTGAGGGTATGTTTTCTGAAAGTACATTTAATCACGCAGAATAGCAAGATGACAGTCCATTTGCAATATGATAATAGACACATACGCAAATGCATTTGTCAGCCTGTCTTTACCTTGAAAATATGATTGCCAAATTTCAAAAAAACCCAAAACAGTATTCTTAGACATAAAGTATTTTCTCAGCAGATCTGTTCCTGTAGAAAAATATTAAAAGATGTTCTGGATCAGAACCAAGGTCATTTTCACTATCCTAAAAGTGACCAACAGCTGATGTCTAGAAAGGAAGATAAACACAGGAAGAAATGCATGGATTGTTTACTAAAGCTTGACATGAGTATAACCAGTATTTCAATTTTTTATCAAAAATATTATTTCCTTATTTTCCTTAACAACACAGAATTAAATCACACTAAAATTGTGTTTAAGCAATCACTTTTCCAGAACAGATTTTATCTAGAAAATAGACAGAGGTGAGTGGAAGACTCAAATTTGGGATTTCTTGAAAAAAACAGCAAAAACTAGGACGAATTTCAGTTTGAACACATCTACTGTAGACATAAGCCATTTTTTTTATTTGGTTTTGAATCAGAATTTCCTGACAGTTTGCATCTATTATTCTGCTCTCTGCTTCTCTACTTTTTTAATTTATTCCTTCAGATGTTACAACCCAAAAGACTTCTCAAAGTGCCTATGCAAATGCTGGTAATCATTTACAAATGCAAAAGCTGAAATAAACATGGCAGCTGCAAACCTGTCTAAGGGCTTAGCTGTAGCTAAGAGTTATGGGAAAACTAGTAGATGTGTTTTAGGTGGCCTGGGGTTCAAACAACATAACTGTAAAAGGAAAACTCAAGGCCAGACTCTCAGCTGACATAAATCAGGATTGCACCAGCTGAACACTGGTTCTCCTTCTTGATCCTTAATCACTGCCTGCTCCAAAACGACAAAGTTATATGTGAAGCAGGTTGCTTAGGAGACAAAGCACAGCATTTTATTAACCACCAGTATACATAGATCAACTAGTCTTTGCTTACACTGACATGAACACATAGAATCATAGAACGGCCTAGGCTGGAAGGGACCTTAGAGATCATTTTAATCCAGCCTCCCTGCCGCCAGGGACGCCACCTCTCGACTAGATCAGGCAACACATGGGGACCAAACGGGAATCGAACATGCGACCCTGTCCTTGTCAGCGCCATGAAGTGCAAGCAAGAAGTTAAACACTTAAAGTCACACCATGCTAATCTTACTAAATGCACCTTACTCCAACACATATATTTTCCTTCCAAAACATGGCTAACTAAAGTCCATCAGTGCTAAGTGGGGTATGTTAAGTGCCAAAGTGACTTAAGATTTTTGGGTAGCCCAGAATATTCATTATCATTGTTCAATTTACAGGGGCAGCAATTTCATGTTCCCTTTTCTAAATTCCTTTTCTGCTTTTATGTGACACAGTAATCTACAAAGTACTTCGATATAGTTTGGTGACCAATGAATCCTACCTACTAGTGAAATTCTTGAGGATTTAGTCAGTTGAGATGCTCACATCGATGCCAATTTGCATGCCAAGGACAAACACTTAGAGTTACCTTCAAAATTCACATTGCAAACAGCAGCTGCAAAAATTCATATGTTGAAGTCTGAGCTGCATATTTCAAGCATGAAACACAGTGGTTAGAAAATGAGCAGCAACCAGCTTCAAAGACAGATAGACATAGGAGTGTTTCTGTCAGTTTTTCAATTCAAAGTTTGTTAGCAATGACAATACACTTCTCAATGATCAAAAGATTTTCAATTTCTTGAAGTATCATTGCTTGTCTCTCAAAAGCTGTGTATTACAGTTTCTGTCCCCATTTTTAAGAGAATTTAGTATTACTGAACAGTAACACATTCACAACCTAGGGCACCAAAACTCTCTAAATATAAAAAAAAATGTGGCACAAGTACAAAGGTATTCTTTTCTGCCATATGGCTTTCACCTGAAGAGAGTATGGATCAAGTCTTGCCTTCTTAATTCCAAAAAAACGTGCCACTGATTTTATTGCCTGTAGGATTTCATTGCATGTTGTACTGCAGTCAGACTTGTTACTTATTGGCCTCTTTGTGTAGACTGCCTTCAGGGATGCTGACTATTTTCAAATTTCATTTTAACTTCACTAAGAACTACTTGCATATTTGGAAAAATTCCATAATATGTCATGGAAAATATTTTTTTTTAAAAAAAATATTTTTCTGTACCTGAGGAAGAATACTAAATGAAAGTGCAGTCAAACTACAGACTGTATTAATTCCTTGTTGAATAAAGATAATTGATATAAATTCTGTTGAAACTCACTAGTGTAATGCCTTACATTTTGTATTTTTCATTTTCTTCTTAGCATTTTGTAGGGGAAAGCCATCATCAACTTGTTTCTTATGAGCCACTGAACTAAGATAGATGATAATGACTTTTAACCACTATCGGCCAATAATTAGTTGTGTAAACCTTTAATTTTCTTCTGTAAATTATTGTATTTAATAATAATTCGATATTTAGAATGAAGGGCACACCAGGATTTTGGGGAACAAATGTAGAGTGTGGATAGCCAACTGACCAAATGGATGCAAATCATAATGTAATTTTCAGTATTTTTCAGTAATTTTCACTCAGTGTTTAAGATGTCAGATGCCTTTTAAAGGCTCTAACCTGCATCACATTGAGTTGGTCGAATTAGTCATTAATATGTCAAATTTGGAATATTTTCAAAGTTAATTCTGTGTGCAGGGGAAGTAACATAAGATTATCTGGTTTGATTTATACAGGATCTGAACAATTGTGGTCATTGTCTAAATTTGGAGGAAAGTGAAGGAAACTGAGGTAAAAGTAACAGTAGCTTCTTAATGTTAACATGATCAAAAATGGCCATCAGTGAAAGAAGTTAAGACAATTCCAATTTGTTCAAATTTCTTCCTGTATTACATAAAGGTTGTCAGCCAAATGGAACATAAATGAATCTTTCAGCCTCAAGATCGGGGGAAAAGAGTTCTTACGTAAAATGCAGGGAGTTTATGAGGAAGAGAGATGTGCCAGCAACTAGTTTTTGGATGACAATGTTAAAGAGTGTGATTAAATCAGTGAAAACTCCTCCACTGGGAAGTCAGGAAGACTCATGCGAGATGAAATTTGACGATATATGATGTTGCTAGTAGCTAATCTGTAATGGTACCTCTAACAATCAGCAAGACTAAGGACTGAACAATCTTGAACACCTACTTGTCCTCTTAAGTGTCAGAAATAGAGCACATGAGTGCTCATTCGTCTTATCTTCTTTGACTTTTCTTCAGATATGAAAATGCATTTTCCTCAAGAATCATCAGAGACATAGATCAAGTCTAATATACAGAAGATACCACATGCAGACTAGTATAAGCAGTGTGAAAGCCACTAAGCCTCTAGACTGAAGAAAAGGCTAGCATTCCTGGCTTATCAGCTGACAAATTACATCAAACTATGTAATCTCTCTATCAAATAATTTCCCTTCAGTTTCTTCTTTTACAAATAGTAATAAAGTCACCTATCTTTTTTTTGTGAGAGGTTAAAATATTAGCCTATCAATGCAGGTGTCCTGAGCAACACAGATGAACTTAAATTCTCATGCAGAACACAAAGAATGTATCAGAAGAATAACGTGAGGCGAGATGAAACAGTAGCCATGTAAAGGAACTAGAGATGCGAGTTATTTAAGACTGGGAGAAGTATGGGCAGAGGCAATGAGACTAGCACTGTCTGCTAGAAGGGTGCTTCTAGTGTTTTCCAGCGTGTGGCTGATCTGTGGATCTTTTTTCAACAGGCAACTTCTGTTCACCTTCCAACAATTGCACATGATGAGACTGACAACTCCAGTGATTATTCAAGACCCCGGTTCCAAACGTACACTAATTATATTTCGAATATCCAGGATCAGGAAAAAAAAAATTAGTAGGCATTCACAGTGCTTGGCCATAAGGAAAGCATTTAGCCATAATGTGTATACCGTAAGAACTGGACAGATTATTTCTGTTGAATCAAATAATGTTTAACAGATACTGGCGTGCTTGTGAGTTTTCTGTTATTCCCGACTTCCTGGTTTTTTTTAATCCCTTAAAATATATGGATGCTGTTACTAATTTTAGGAAAATGAATAATCAAGAAAGAAATGAAAAACTTGTTGTAACAGCAATGCAGGAGTAGTTCTTTACATGTCCTTGAGTGTTTGATTTGAAATGTGATTATTTTTATTTGAAACGTGAACAAAGTTCCATTATGATCAGGACCCTTTAAGAGTTTTCCAATGTACAAAATGATTTGTATGTGTGTGTTCTACATAAGTATATAGAGTTGTGCACGAGTTTAGGTACTTTATAGCACCTTTACATATAAATCTATGCACACTGTGCAAAGTTTTGAGCAATCTACTGCTGATCAAGAATATTCTGGGTTTTGGTAAGTGTCCTCTTCCTTCTACAACAACGTTATCTGCCTTGCAAGATAAATTGAAACTGCCCTTTTTAAAATGCAGGATGCTTAACACCTCTTCTTGCTTTGTTCTTTTCTCCACAATCAAACCAAATCAATCCTACCATATGTGAAGCACCAAATTGTCATGAACTCCCAGCATGCAGAGATACTCATTCAATGTCACAAGGCCTAAGCTCTGTCCAAGTTCACATCTTCACTGAAATGACAGAAAAACAGTACCTCCCAAAAGTGACAGCAGTGTGATTGATTTTATGCTGGTAAAGGTGTGCCCACAGAGTACTCATAAACACACTAATAGCTTGCTATGTGAGGAACAATATTGGTTTAATTCCTGGGGGAAAGGGAGGGAAGGATTGTATTTTACATGCTGTACAGTTTCCTTTGGTGCCAAATAATATGCTGTACTTATAGAATGCCTAAATGGTAACATCTGAAAATTTATAAACATTGAAAACATACATTTATTTTAAAAGTTAGACCTAAATATTATAGGTATGCTTCTTTTACCTATACTCAAATGATGTATCAGTGCTTCAGCAAAAACAATTTATTTAGCTATTTCAAGATTTGTATTTATGGTTCTTCTCACCTCTGTTTACAGCATGTCATCATAAGATGATCATACACTCCCTGATCTATGTAGACCATTGAACATTTTAGAAAATTCACTCCAAATTCTTGTGCATTTCTACTCCAGGGCCACAACAAACTTACAGCTGTGTTTTTAGGGATATGCTTGTCCTCTTAAAAGATGACTTACAAAATGGACAGAGACTATGCAAAGAAATATATGCCACACAAGTCAGAAAGAGATTAGTCTTTCACAGATGTAGCCATTTGTTTTTGATGGTATCTTGGTCCAGACCTCTCATGACTTGATTGTTTTCTCTTTATTGCATAAAGTCTGTAGTAATGCTCCAAAGGTCAGATCCTCAGGTATGATAAATCAGTAGCAAGTTTCTCTAACTTATCAAAATTTTGCCAGCTAATGCTGCTGAAGGTCTGTCTTTTATCATTCCATTACCATAGAAAATCACTTCTTTTGCTTAGTGTAACTGGATCAAAATAATACTTCAGCAGAGGCAATTCTTGGATAAAACAAAAGATAACACGCAGTACTTCATTTTCTGTATGAGTCTCTGAAGGCAAATGTTGGCTCTAACTGGACTGAAAAAAAATTTCTCCACTCATTCAGCCTCCTTGGAGCAAAGCAGACTTAGGAAGGTCCAAACAATCTTATATGGTAAGATCTAGAAAAGATTTGTATCAGTCCTATGGAAATTCATGCAGACTTAATGTGAACTGTCTTTCGAAACAAGCTTCACAGGACAGTCTTATTTTCCATGATGTAATTTATTTTGGATGAAATAATACTAAACCTGGAAAAAGCTCAGGAAAACATTAAGGCAGAAAGCTGACACAGAAACATTTAGGGAATTGCTTAAGCTGTCTACAAAATCTGAAAGTCAAATCTTCCAGAATACACAGCTCTAGCTAAACCTAGATTTGCTAATAATAATATTCAAACAACTCTTTGTGCCTTTGCCTAGCATACAGAAGAACGATGGAGAGTATACTCAGCATTACAACACTTCAGTTTCTCTTTATGTTTACTTTCTATTGTAGTTCTTATAACAAGTATAATGGGAAGCTTTCTTTTGGCAAAGAGGCTGATTAAGTGTGCCATTTAATAACAAGATGCAACGACTGCTTTCTTTAAACAAGGCCGCCATTCCTTTTCTGACTGAATAGAGTTCTGTCAACTCTTTTGTTTGTACATGTACAACCTGTTTTGAATCAAAATGAACAATGTAATTACACTATAATGAAGTAAGCCTTTCGGTCATTAATATTGTAAGAGCCAAACATCTTATCTGGTGTCTTCTTCCAGTTTTACTATCCTCTATTTCCTAGAAACCACTGCCATAGTAATCACACTAGTTTAAATTCAATTTCTTTTGAAACCCATGTCTGCCTCCACAGAAAGTAGCCAAGGAAACAAAGATCAAGGTGATTGAGAGCCTGACATATCTGAATCAACATCCAGATACTATGCATATATTCATGTTCATATGGTGCAATGCAGCTAGCACCACAGCATGTAGATAGTTGAACAACTCCTGCCCTGTGCAGATGAAGATGGCTGTGTCCCAGTGTGCTAACATAACACATCTAACACTGTACATAACATGTGAACAGCAACCAAAGTAATCTGGAAGCATTGAGCAAGTAACTCCTGAGAAACTTGTGCTGTGACATCAGCTCTGTCATACTAGGGGCAACTGAGTTTTCTTGTTCATTAGATCTTGATATCAGCTGAATAAAATGAAGTTACTGAGCCAGTAATCCTACAAAGACAGTTTTGAGCATAGAAATCAAAGTGACATGCTAGAAATGCTGAGCCAGTAACATGACAGAAGTCTGGCCTCTCACAAAAAAACAGGCAGTTTGAGCAGACAAGGCAGTAATTCCACACCCAACACACACACCAACGAAAAAGAAAGGACGGAAGTACTCTGATAGCATTTCACTTTTTGAGATGGGAACATGTATAGCAGTCTGGCCATTGACACCAAACCAGCATGCCACTGCAAAACCGGTTCCCATGCTTGTCCTTGACCTGTCCATTGACATCATACTACTAAAAAAGAGGCTCTGACGAGCCAATGAGTAAAGGGCTTGTGGCATAAGCCCAGTTAAGAATTACTTAGCCAAAACTTCATAAAGAAGACCCTGTGCCTTGACGTCAAACCAACAAGACAGAGACATTGGCTCCAAAACAGTCAAACTTAGACATTGACCTCAGACAAACAAAAGGGCATTTCTGAGGCTGGAATTTAAATGGGTTTTATCCTTTAGAATTATCTCAGCAAGGTAGCTGTTTTTACAGAATAACCACGCAAAAAGCCTATGCCTTGGCATCAGCCCAGCAATTCAGAACTGCTAAGTCCATTTGCTCAGAAAGGCCTCTTATTTGTCCATCCAGAAACGCTCAGCAGTACCAATGTGAAGAAAATGTCAAGACCAAAGCTCTCCACCTGCATTCTAACACTGGGGGCAGCATAGCTTTTTAAAAAAATGCTCCCACATTTTCACTGACCACTGAAATAAAGATTCATGAAGGTTCAAGGTAAAAGAATATCAGGTGGAACGAAGAAGATGCAAATGTTTGATTCCAGGTTTACCCAAGCTTCACAGCCTTTGATTAGTAAAGGTAATGTGACTATCTGATGGAAAACTTATTCAGGCTGGAAATCCTCTAATTCTCATCTTTCACAATAAGTATTCCTTCTTATTTTCCCAATTACCTCCTGCTCCTTCTTCCCTCCTGGATAAGATAAAAGAATCTGCCACTAGCTTCAGTTAGTTGAGAAGAGAATGAATTTGTCAGCTTTCTATGTTTTTTTCACAATAGCGTAGTAAATTACTGTAAGAAATAAGGGTGATGAATGCACAAGTAAGTAAAAAAATATTACCCTGTTCCACTCCACCTTCTGCACATGTGCAACAGCAAGCGTACACATGCACACACGCGTGTGTAGATTCTCTTGCCTATACTTCATTCTGTGAATCCTGCCCTAACACAATATGATGCAGTGCACTACAACATCTTACACAAAGTAATATTTACTGACAGCTCCTTCTCTGCGTGACTTAATAAACTCCAGAAATCCTATAACACTCAATTATTTTCTGACTTTTATGTAATCTGTATATTCACTGAACCATCTTTTACACAGAGGTTTATTGGTTTTGGAATCCAAGAAAACAGTTAGCATGGCTAATCTCCGAGTGGCAGAAATGAAGATCAGTTTGCCTATAAAAAAGTTATATAACTAGTGCACAGATATTTTTATCTCTTAGTTTCTACCATGTCAGCTTTAAAACAGGGCAGATGAATTCCCATTTTGAGAACATGGATTTGCATGTGACTAAAGCTATATTTCAAAGATTTTTAAAATATAATCTTTTATTTTGTATTTTAACCATACTAACCTAATGTAAAAAAAAAAAACAACAAGGAAGAAACTAAAGTTTCAGAATAATTAGTGCTATTGAGAACAGAACTTTAAAAGAGAGTTGGTGCATTCTCGTGGTGCTATGTCTCTGTTTCTGGTTTTAAAAAATGGGTTAAGTACATAATAATATATAATTGGTACATTATATATTTCGATCACCTTAAGATTACACTTTCTTCAAACTCGTAGCAGAAGGAACTAATAGTTAGTAGCAGCCCATCCTAGAGTAATTAGAGTAATTAAGTCAGTGTCTAAGAATACATGTAGAATACATAGAAAATGTATTTTTATACTCCAGACCCACCAGTGGGGAGGCCTTTTCTGACTTAATTGATACCATAACAGATAGCATCCAGTCGGGTCCTCTGGGAACAACTGCAGTTCAACAGAGAAATATAGTAGAAACCTTTAGAGGGTTTATCTTAAAAATACTTTTTGTAGGCACTGAAAGGCTCACACACTCCAGGAAAATATTTACTTTTTCATTTTGCGAAAGGATCCTGAAGTCCAGAAGCTTTGTGAATGCCTTCTTTAACCACAGTAATGCAGAGTAATTACACTCTATCTACCTGTCTAGCATTTAATCATCCCAAACTGGAGGTGCATTGCCCCTCCAGCACAGCTAAAAACCCCTTATGTCTAAGAAATGTATATTATATTCATGATGCTGATAATAAATTCCAATGTCTCCTATCAAACTTGGAAGAGCACGGAACTGAAGCAAGGCATGGTAGCAGTACTCAAATGACAGTAAAACTACATTTTTCAAACAAAGGCACATCCAACATACTTGAATCTGTAAGATTAATGATAAATTCTGCAGTCTGATATGGCAGTCCTTCATTCTGGGTTCATTCACATTAGTTCCAGCACTGCAATCAGACTGATTCAGATCCACTATATCCATATGAGATGGGGCTTCATATAGTTATCAGTTCTTCTCTGGACTACGAATTAGATCTATTACCTAATTAAGAATCAGGTACTATATTAATGCTCTGGTATTTTATGCAAATACACTGATTCGTAACTCATCAGAGATTATGACTGTATTTCAGCATGGGAGAATGCACATTTGTGAGAGAGAGAAAGATGTGGGAAGACTAAGAAAACGTTAAGGTCAAACTTGAGCAAAGTGGCAGACACTCCCAAATCATTAAGACAAAAGCCCTGCTGCTGTTTTCTTAGGACTCCTTTCTCATGCCATATGTTGCTAGTTAGCAGCTCTGAATGTAATAAACATCAGAAAAACAAAAATGTCAGCCAAGTTCCACTTAGTGTTCAAGTCAAAAAAAGAGCCAAAATGGCATTCTTAGAAGCTAGGAACCTTTTTTCGTTTGTTTGTTTTAAACGTAATTAATAGCTTTCTGCTTACTAGAAGAACTGCAGCCAATGATTAAAGAAGTTATGTTTCTTTAAAAGGACTGTCAAACTTAGATCTATTTTCATTGCAATAATTTGTTAGCAATTCATCTTTGCTTTTTAAGTAACCTGAGGTGATTCAGTATAGAAGTTGTCATTCATACAGAATAGTGTTATGTCTCTCTCTTTTATTGCACTAAAAATGGAACAAAATGTTTAAGGATAATTTGCTGGCTGCTACTAAAGCAAAATTGCTCCTGCCACCCACTAGAGGCTTATTTCTGGAAATGGCTTATTCAACATCTATTAATTTGACTAAGACATCTAGGAGCCTGGGAGTTGGGTTTAGAGGATTGAATGACTGAATTCTGTTAAAACCTTAGCAGAGGAAACATCATGTTCTTTACATGCTACAAGATCAAACTCTACAAATGACCTGAGGGCCTCTAAAAATTGCACCTGCTATTTTGTGCAATATTCAAAACCTGGTATAATATGTATAGAGTACAGTATGAAAAACTTCAGTGGTAAAAAAATCGCGTCTAAGCTGCAGATAAGCTTGGACCTTGACAAAT
>NW_009714390.1:0-20749 GCF_000703405.1 Apaloderma vittatum
TATATTATATATAATGTGTATATATATATATATATAATAATCGAGGAAATACAGGTAATACAAATTTGTTCCTTGAGTTCAAGACAACTTTTGATACTCGTCTTTGCATCAAAACACATCTGGCTTTAGATTTATAGCTCTTTTAGGTTTTTGTAAGCAAAAATAAAATAAACACAATTATGTGAACATGAGACACAGGAACACATTAATTTGATTCCATCTGCTAAATAGTTTTTGTGAATTTAATTGCACCTCGGTTCTTCTAAACACATTAAGACATATGTTCATAAACTAATTGAATATAGCTCCTAGTCTTGGCAGTAGTCCAATACACTATTAAATCAACGACAGGATTCTTACTTATTTCTGTTGTAGTATGTTAAATGTTCTCCTTGTCATTTTCAATTTTGAAAATCCCGCAACAAAATGTAATATAGACTTATAAAAAGCAAGGTAAATATCCCAAATTAAATACTAGTTGCCAATAACCTTTCTGATTGGAATGTTATTGTTCTGCTATTTGAGTGTTTTGGCTGTGAATTTAATATTGCTGCTCCTTTCAGGTGTTTTTTGTTGGATTGCTGTATGTGGCTGCTTGCAACCTGAGAGAAATTCTTCCTGTAATTTTAAATATTTAAATGTCATAAGATTTCTTATATGTGAGATTATGCAGCTGGTTACTAAGACTTTGAAAATCTGCTTCTAAACCCAGATCCTGTTGCGGTTGTGAACGTTCATAGATTTTACGAGGTCAGCGAAGTGGGATATCTCTATAAAAGATAAAGTGAGGGTTTTTTCCTTTTTGTTTTTTCCCCTTCACTGTTCACCTCCTTACTATTTCAAGTCATCTGCTGAATTTTGTGCCAGTTGACTCTTCTAGGACCTGTGCAGTCTGTTAAGATTGACAGCAATCTGAATAGCCTGTAGTAAAACAGAGAGATGGCATATGTTTGCATGCAGAGTAGGAATTCTAAAGATTTCTGATATTTCCCAGCAGGTTAATTACAGAACTCTTCTTCCTCTGCAATTAGTAAGCATGTAGGATCTAGAGGAGATACTGAGCCCAAACTAGCGTGTATGCTTCCTAACACTGTGTCAAAAAAATTTAAATAATCTATCGTGTCACTGTATTATGCAGATGCAAGTGTGTTATTGAGAGAGAAGAAATAGAAGTAATTGCATCCTGGTTTTGAGAGGGGATGATGCACAGTTGAGTGTCAAGGCACATGTTCTGGCTTGTGCGGTGAAGCTGCAGAAATCTTTCCACAGTCAATATCATCACCTTCTCCAAGTTGGAAATTGTAGAAATGCAACCGAGTACTTTGCATATCATGAAATTAAAAATCATGTAAATTGCCTTTACTGTGTACTGAGCAGGACTCAGCCCGGCATTAAGTTAACTAACTTGAATAAACACATAAACAAGTGGTAATAAATGTTGTTGCTGTTTAAAGGGCAGGAGTTGCTTATAGTGCTTGGCCACTTAAACGAGTTAGTAAAGATACAAAAATGTTATGTTTATCTGCTTAAATACTTACGGATTGGGTTATTTTCAGAATAATTCTAAATAATGCCTCGGGCATATCTTTTGACCAAGTTATTGCTTATGAGTTACAGTTTGAGTTAATAATCCTTTCTTGCACAGAATCAAAATACACGTTAAGAAATTTCCTTCTGAAGTTGGGAAAAATGCTTTAAAGGATGCAACACCCCTGATGGGTCACGCTGTAACTCACCTCTCTGTGGTTTTTACTTGTAGTTAGTAGATACAGAATTAAACCTACTTCTGTTAGTAGCTGATTTAATCACCTTAGTTGCAGAGTAGAGCAAATATTACTACTTCCACCATAACAATTTGAAACCCAAAAAGTAAGAAAGAATTATGGAATAATTTCAAACTTTTTTTTTTTCGGTGGGAGAATGTATGTCAAGGAGGTATCCAGTCATACTCTCTTGCCCCAAGGAAGGGTGAAATTATACCTAGTGATATATGAAACACTAGGCATGAAATTGAAATGAAAGCCTTGGAGAAGGATTTGAAGATCAGGCTCTTAAGTACGTTGGTGTGTTAACATACTAGAAATAATGTAGCAGAGCCTCAAAGTGGTGTTTCTGAGGGAAGAGGGAGGAAGGGAGAGTGTAATATACTAATAATTCTCCTTATCTGAAAGTTAAAAGGACATCGAAACAGTAATTGCACTGTTTGTTGCAACCTGTTAAATGATAAACAATCTCTGCTACATCCCAATTTTCCCTTAATAACTAACCTTTCCTTTCTCTTCCTGATAGAAGCGGACATGTAATTCACATATGTAAGTGGAAGCAAAAGTATATGCTGTTTGCTACAGGCAAAATATTGAATTCAGAATCCCCTTTTTAGCATAGTTTTCGGTTTATGGAAGTTTGCACTAATTTTTATTTTTCCTAAACTCTGAGCAAGAGAAAGGAGAAGCAGAAGGAGGAGCTGTAAGCACGCTGTTACCCTCAGCACTTCAGAGTATGCCTTAAAGGTACCCTCTTTTCCACATTATTATGTCTCTGTGACATATTGGCAAAGCCCCTCAGCAGCTGAGACTATCAGACGAGATTGCGGGAAGGACTGCTAACGGCACGCTTCTGCATGGTCATCCAAACTCATGAAAAATGAGACTTTGAGGTGTTGAACTGCTGTATCTGTGATAAGGCTGCAGAGGGAGGGCTGAGAACGGAGCCTTTCATTTGTTGTTGCTCTGGGTTTGAGCCTGGCAATCATAGTAAAACGTGCCACTGCAGGTTTTGATACTTTGCTTCAGAGCAGCTCTTTTTTTTAAAACCAGATCATCGCAGGAATGTATTCGAAGGATCGGTTTTGCAGACAGTTGTATCAACAGCACAGCCAAGCGGTTCTGTTGACAGGACGAGGTTGACAAGAGCCTTGTCTGTATATAGATGCAGGTCCTGAGTGCTTTGAGCCAAAATCATTTCCAAATTAAAAGACAATTTTAGAATTTTTGCTAAAACTTACCTGCATGCTGTTTCTTGAGTCAGCAGCAGCTGCAATCTTTTTATGCTGTTTCACTTCGTTGGTCTCATCCTAGGACTGCTTTTCATGTTGATTCATTGACTCACTTAGAGTAACAAGAACGAACGTACATTTGGAGAGGTATGTGCATATTCTTTATCTCTGTCTGAAGAAATGTGACCTTTCTCTACCACGCTGATACCGCTTCTTTCTCTTGTCACATCCTATGTTAACTCCCTGCTGTTACGATTTAGAAATACTTTAAACTAATTTTTCAGAAGTGGAAAATCTGTGCAGGTTGTGTAACAGGATGGTTGTATGTATTTTTATTAAATACGGGATAAAACCTATCTGACTCTGAAAGGTAGATGATAGTGAGCTTGTAGAGGTCACTCTGATATTTTTATCCGTTTGTGAATTTTTAAAATTTTGCATGTTTTCCCAATGCAGTCTGATTATTCTTAACAAAAGAGCGCTGTGAATACAACAACTCTCCTTTGACAGTCAAGATACTGCCGAGCTAGAATTGAAGGTCCAGGCTCAGACTCTGCGTGTTTACTTTCAAAGCAGTGTCTGTTACCTGATAACCCATGGGGCAAAGTTTGCTGACAACCTTCATTTTGATTTAACCAGTGCCTTGTGCTTGTTGATTTAAAATCATAGTACTTGCAATGAATTTGTAGTTTGATTACATATCTTTCATGCACAAAGAAAACAGTCGTGTGATTATTTTTTCTAGGTTGACTAGATATCTGAGAATTAGGTAATTGCAAGAAGATGCCATTATTACTATGCCATAGCTACTATGCTGCATTCAACCAAATTATTTTTGCTTTGCATTCAAAGAAAAGTAATATTTAGAGTCTTATTCAGATGTAGAATGTTTATTCAGCATCTAAACATTTCTGCGTTGAATATGCATTAGTAAGTCATGAGAATTAATAATTTACAATGGAATATAGACGAAACATGATTTGGCTTCTGCTCAGCAGCATATTTCAGCACTTTTGTGTTGTGTAACATCCATCTTTGCCCAGAAAATCCAACTTAGTTCATCAGCATGGGCAAACTAGAAGTCAAAGAAGCTGCGGACAATTCTAAGAACTACATGGAATCTGACTCCATCACTCTTCATACTTCAAGCTTCCTAATGAACAGCAAAGAGTTAAATGGGAAAGACCATTGGGAAGACACATGAGACTTGCTTTATTCTGGGGAAACAAATACATGACTTTTCTAGAAAACATTTTTTGATAAGTAATACTATTAGTTACAAGTGTACAGAATGCATAATTGCCTGTGTAAAATTTCTGTGCCAGGAAGTTAATGGAATTAAATACATAACCAGATTTTGAACTCAACTAGATTTAATTTATAACCATTAATATAAGAAAATTTAACTGTGCTACAATGGCAGCCTGAAAATCCAATTCTTTGAAGTATAGATTTAATTTTGAAGAAAACAGTTAATGGAAGGTCTACATAGAGAGGGCCAAGTGCTTGATGGCATCTACAAATGTGCTATTTTTAACCACTATTCTGTAGGTACGTTTTGAATTTCTAGCCTCAAAATACTGCTGAAGTTTCTTTTCCTTGCTAAAAATAGACCATCATACAATTTTCTTTCTTAATCACGGGTCATCAGGATTTCTCACAATGTGTGTTTTGCTGGAGAGTCACTGAGCCAAACTTTCCATCTCTAAGCATTATATCCTGAAGTCTTCAGAGGGCTTAAGTTTGAACAGAAAAATTCAGTAGGAGTTCTCCCTTCCTTCACCCAAACATTCTGAGTGAAGTTGGATTTTATCACCTAGTTTTGTGGAGAAGCTTCTTTAATTTAGTGACTCCCCTTTTAAATTGTGGGTCAAATAGGTGACTAAGTATTCTTTGGTATTTAGAATTCCCAGCTTAGAAATGTTTGCCTTTGGAGAAGGAAAGGGTGGTGTTTGAAAGTAATAATTAAAAAGTGATTAACACTTCAGCTACGGAATCCAAAACCAATTTTCAAACTCAGTTCAAACGTACTGATAGGTTCCAGTTGTTTGTTTTACCAGCTACGTCACATCTTACCCTATAGGAGAGATTCAGATAAAAGGTGGTATTTCTGGATGGTGGCAAAATCTGGCACGATTACAGAATATTGCGTATTTATATCATGGCATTTTGGTTTAAAGTCCCGTTTAGACACATTGTGTCTCAGAGTTTCAGAACAGTCGAACCAACTCTTCATCTAGTTACTACTTCCAGCAAGTAACATTTTTACTGCCTTATCTCCTATGGGGAAAATGCTCATTAAAACTCCATTTAATTTGGTGTTAACGATGTCATTAGCTCCTCCGCATGTTTCATGCGAGTCCTCCCCCACATCTGCATTCTTTTTCCCAGTTTTCCTCCATTCACTGGCTTCCCCAGTTTGTCTGTCCCCACAGTCTCTCCTGGTGTGTTAATAAATGCCAGGCAAGACTATGTCACATATTTTGCAGGTTGAGAAGAAGCAGGAAAATGTGTGCTTTGGAAAGTGTTTTCTTTGTGAATGTTCTGTTGCATTTGTCACGTGCCTGTCTTTAAAGGTGGAGGAAAGGAGCCTTATGTTACGGGAGAGCATTTGGTGAACAAATCAGCTGTCAGCTAGGAATGATAGATTCGAACTTTCACGTTGGAGAAAGTGTTTTGCTGTGTCTCCCATCTGAATTTTGGCTAGTCTCTAATACCTTAGATTCTTCAGGCAAGAAGAGATTCTGATTTTTATCATGTCTAACTAAAGATGCCTATTGGATTGTTTGAGGTTTTTTAAATCCATATGCTTTCACTACTGTGTTTTGCTTTTATTTAAGTATCTAGGTTGGAATTGCCTTCGTTTGTGTCAAATTTTACTTGAATTTTCTATTGTAGAGACTCAGGGAAACTGAATAAACGAAATGCAATATGAGAGGTAAAATGCATAATTATCCCACTTATGCTTGTTTGAGAAAATGTATATCCAAAGCTTGCTGGAAGCAGAATACATTTTGTCATAATCTTATCACAAAGTTGATATTTTCAATTTGTTTGTTTGTTTGTTTTCACAGAAATCTAAAAGCACACTAATCTATTTTAGCTGTTTGCAAACACTGCAGTGATTTTACTAGCTAACTGCTTTGCATGTTTTTCTGTGGATGAGGAGGGGACGTTGACTGGGTCTTTTAATAACCGCTTTTCTTGTTGTAGAAGATCTTATTTTCCACATCTGGGACTATAATATGGTGGCTGCTATCACTAGGAAGGGCTTTATAAGACAGTGGTGACTGCCTTCCTGTAGCAGCTTTATACTGGGATGCCCAGGCCTGATTTGCTTTGATAGCTGCTAAAAGTAGAGGCAACCAGCCCATCCTTCTCCTTGGAACCTCAGATAATCTTCACCTGCTCTTCAAAGTATAATTTAACTGTAATATTTCCTTCAACAACATACAAATTTTCGATTTCCATCTATATCCAACTTAACAGGAGAAAAGATTACACTTTATAATATGCTCCCTACAGTGAGGAAGGGTGGCAAGATTAATAAATACAAGGCTGCCTTAATTCCCGCTGATATGAAACTGCTTTAAATTAAACCTTGTTCGCCAGCACGCTTTGATTGTGGAGTTGATGCCTCTTCTGAAGAGAAACAGTTGTCAAAGAAATTTAAAATAAATTGATTGTTCACTTAGATTGGTTTTTTTTATTATTTTATTTTCAGACTGGCTTCCAAGAGACAAATCTTGCAGCCTCCAGGTCTGCCTGTTCAGCCATTTTTCACTACCCAACCTCTCCCCCATTTTTCAGCACATTGGTTAATTTCATGCAAATCTGACAGAGCCAGAAGTCATTAAATCTAATCATTAGTCATAAGATCCAGTCATTATATTTAAGTCATTAGTCATAAGATCATCGTTGCTCCAAATTTAATAAAATCTGTGGTGGTTGGTTTGATGATAGTGATCCAAAATAGTCCTTTCGCTTTGGGGGTGAGATAGGCAGAGCCTCAGCTTGGCAGCAACTACTTTGGCTTCCTTGTGGGCATCCTTGTTGGGGCTGACGCATAGGAAGTGCAGAGGAGAAAGCAGTTACTCCTCCAGCCGTGGAATCTTTTGCTTCTTGCACAGCTGCCTCGTTAAAACAAGTATGTGTTGTATACAAAGTGTTACGCTGGTTGAAAACGAGCTTTAGTGGACATACACATGAAAACTTTGAGATTCAATTTGCTTTTGAAAAAACAAATTGATATTTTATTGAAGTTTGTTTCCTGGGATAACTAAGATCCTCATTTTTCTCCATCTTCTTATTGGTAAGAAGAATACAAGGTTTTCCAACTCCCTTCTGATAGTCATCTTCAGTGTTTCTTAATTACTGTTCCTGGTAGGTTCCTCAGAGAATAAATTAAATCAACCTAACCAAGAAGTCCTTACAAGATTTCAGCATCTAGTGGTCTTTGACTCCAGTTTTCTTTCCAAGTGAGTCTGGTTTTGGTGATTTGGTTGGGATTAATTTCTTTCCCTGGCAAAAAAAAAAACGCTAATCAAGTGATTACGGTTATGAAAAGAAAGCAAAAGCAAAGAAGTTCTTAATGCCCTCAAACTGGTGCTCTAGGACTGACTCTCTTATAATGGATTTAGTCTGTTAAAAAAAATTGAGGGGGAAGAAATAGCACCATCAAAAAGGGTGAAATGGAGAAATTGGAGAAAATGGAGAAATTAAGGTGCTCTCTAATGCGCAGCAAAGAATCGGCCACATCCTTCAACTGCTGGAAGTGCCACAGGGAGGGAGAGTTTTGCAGCTGCCAGCTCTGCCACACGTCAGCTCAGCCCTTGCCCAAGCCTTTAAATCCACCTTCTTCTCTGGAGGTTACTCTGTTACAAGACTCTTTCTGGAATATGAGCTGGAAAAGATTTGTTGAGACTACCAGCTGTGTTAATGAAATAAATGTGACTGACTTAATTAGCTGGTGATGATGTGTATCGTATAGCAACAAAGTCAGACATATGTCCTGGGTTTAGCGCAACAAAATAAGCACCAAGTAAGGCTTTTTTTAAAACATAAATTACCTTCTGGAAGGCAATAATTTGTTATATAATACGAACAAAGTTCATAGCTCGTATAAAATACAAGCTTTGGGACCAATGTTATAGCATTTTCGGTGCTGATCGTGCATAGCTGTTAAAGAAAGCTGTATCCGCTTAACCTGGGGTTAAGCTTTGGCAATGAGATGTGAGAAAGCACAGTGCTTGCCGTTTCTGCAAGCTTGGAATGGAGTAGAAAACTGCAAATCTCTTATTTTGAATCTTTTCGAGATCTTTAAGGATGCACCACGGTTCATATCAGTTAAAGCTGCTAAATGATCTAATAAGAGTATTTTGGCTTTTTCTGTAAATAACAAAAAGACAGCTCATGCTGTCTCAGAAAGATTATTTCTTCCTGAGATGAAAGTAACCCTTCTGCAATTGTTGTGACAGTGGATTCCAGTGAATTTTCGGATTAAATATTAATTTCATGAGAGGACTTTGAATTAATGAGACTGTGCTATTTATAGCACGATGTGTTTTCCACATAGGCATGGTCAAATAACGAGGCAGTCGAAGGTGGCTTGTTTATACTGAAATTCAGTTTTAAGCTTTCGTAAATGAACAGCACTAATACAAATGCTGGTTTTTATTTGTGCTCCTGTTTGGAGATCCTGATTGAGCCAGCCACAGGGTGTTTAATCTTTTTGTGAAGGTGAGCCATTTGACACATCATGTGGTCCTGAGCTTAAAAGTTATCCTAGTGTCAGCGTGAAAGCCAGACAACATGTTTAGTGACAGATGACGTGTTGCTGTTTGAGAGGAATCTGAGTAACGACTTAAATCTTTTCATTGAAAGGGGAAAAAAATAAAAAAAGCTGAATTTGAGCAAAAACTAGATTGTTTTTTCTGCTGGTTGAAATTTTTCATCTACTGCGTGGGATTTTTGTAACGAGGAGGGGGGATTTCACTAATGTAAGAGCAATACGGACTGAACAACAAGAGGAGCAGGATTTTTTTCAATAGGGTTAACTGCACAGATAATCATCAGGTGTGGAGTCAGCTTGGTTGTAGATTCAACAGATGCAAGTGAAGGAGCTGACACGTATCTGAAATTTCATAAATGAAAATGTACTGTGTGGAAGACATGATTCACTGCTCACTTACCCTTGATCTCCCCGTAAAAATGTATTAAGGTTTTCTTTGATCGCATTCAGAGATTTGTGGCTTAATAGGCGCAGGAATGAAGATGCCAATCCTCACTTACATTTTTACGGGGAGATCAAGGGTATTAAGGTTTTCTTTGATCGCATTCAGAGATTTGTGGCTTAATAGGCGCAGGAATGAAGATGCCAATCTGTTTGTCCGAGTAATTAAAAGGACAGTGGAAACTAGTGTTGAGACTCAAGAGATGAAATTAATTATTCATATTCACTTATCAGAATCTCAAAGCAAGAGTGATTGCCGTTTTCATAAGCGGCTACGATTGAGACAACAGGAATAAATTGTTAACTGCCTGTGTGGGCTGCCGCATGATGTAGTTTGTGATGATTGTCATAGAGATGTAAGGCTGAGGTGGAGACATAGAAAGCAGCAAAAGAGATGAAAAGGAACATAAAATATTTTCTTGCTCTTGATCAGCATTCAATAGCTGTAAATGAACAGGTTTGTTATTGTAATCTGGTTTTGCGTCAGATTTTGGAGGACAAAACTGTGAGAAGACCTGAAGTGAAATTACAGCGCTACGCAAAGTTGTTAGAACCAGGAAAAGTTGTTAGAATCAGTCAATTGCATTCAATTGTTCATCTTTGCTCTAGCTGTAGATGAACAGGTTTGTTATTGTAATCTGGTTTTGCGTCAGATTTTGGAGGACAAAACTGTGAGAAGACCTGAAGTGAAATTACAGCGCTACGCAAAGTTGTTAGAACCAGGAAAAGTTGTTAGAATCAGTCAATTGTCACTTTTTTTCCAAGTGATGAGTACTTAGGTTTGAGAACTCACAGTTTATATTCACAGAAGGCTAGCTGAGATGTACAATAGGGAGAAGGAAATCAGTATTCTGTGGCGAACATTTAGCTCTCCCTTTGGATAGCTGCATTATTCAATGGCTTTTACAAGGAACTAAGAATTTGCCCACATTGGTTTAGGGCATTTCAGAAACCTCTCTATTAACGTATCTTGTGCTGTTTGTAGAGTAGGATGTAAAAAATTACCTTTAACTTCGGATTCCAACCTTGGTTTGCAATGCTGACTCTACATACTTCTTAAAAAATTCAAATGCATTTCAGTGATTTCCATGGTGTATAAAATACTGCCTTAAATGCACTTTTTAGGCATTGAAACCTTAACAGTAGCACACAGAAAGAGAAACTAATTTGGTACTAGTTTTTCTCTGCGTTTTGATATATTGATAAAAATCTAATGTCAGTGTCTCAGCATGGGCGCCGGCAGGTTAGATTTAACGTACCTGAAGTATATTTTGGTTCTGCAGACAGGAGGTGTGCAGTCTAATGAGTTTAATCACAATCAGCACTGCCTCTCCTAACCTACTTCTAATTGAGCCACCGATAATGATGGGTGCTTGATTGCGTCCTCTGACTTTGTTCATGCAAAAGTCCTGCAACAGATGAGTAATCCCCAGAAATGCTTGTTCTGCAGTCAGAGCAGTAATTGAAGTATGATCTGGAAATATTTGGAAATATTTGTGATGGCCGCAAGCTCGTCACAGCAGCCTGGGCAAATTTCTCTTTCGGAGCTTCTGTGCCGTCTCAGGTGTCGCTGTCACTTCTGCATCTCGACATCCTAATTAAGATGCTATCAATCAAGCTTGTTTGGAAATCAGCAAATGCTATCAAATATGGGGAACAGCATCCAGATTTTGAAATTACAGCCATGGAGAGCGTGGTGCAATAGAAGCAGATCACACAGTGGTTAGTGTCCCTCCTAGGGATGTTGTTGAGGGACTCGTTCCAGGGGCTCTAGAGCACTTCTCTGCTCTGTCAGACCCAAACCCTGCTGGCAAAACTACTGCTCCAGACTGACTTGCTGCTCTCGTCACATTCTTAAGCTAAGGCTTGTTTAGCCCCCAAGAGCTACATATAAACAGGTGGTCTTGGGCTTTGTTTCAAGTGGATTATACAATTTCATAAAAATAATGTTTGTAAAAAAATCTCTGTGTATAAGTAAATAGATTACAACATTAATTTTAATCAGTCAATATTGGAGGTGGAGGAGTATTTTCACTGAATACTGTTTAAAACAAAGGTTTATTTGCTGGTAGTAATAGGAATCGTATGGCTATGTGTTCTCCATTAAGAAAATCTTTCTTGTCAGGACAAATAGTACGGCTTTTTCTATTTCTGTAACAGGCTAATTCACAGCTTCATTTTTATAGTTTTTTTTATGGTTTGTATCTATGATTTTTTTGAGCAATATGAAAATTAACTTGCCTCAAATAATTAAGCCTATCAATATTCTGAAATTTACATTGTGCTTAAGAATTTGCTTTTTCTGAGGTGAAAATTGATTCTAAAAAAGGCCACACGCAATTCCCATCTTCTGCCATGAGAAGCTGGTTGCTCTCACTCCCTGAAATGATATTTAAAGTGATCTTCAGACAGTTTAGTGATTTCAGGAGTAATAAAGATAATGAAATTTATTTGAGTTCTTTTGTGATTACAGCAGGTGATTTTTAAATGCTGACTGACGGTCTAATGCCTGTGGCATTTTTAAGGCCAATTTTAAAGAAGTCACCATGATTTACTCCTAACAACCAAACAGTTCGGAATGAGAGCAAGCTGGGGAGATAAGCAGCTTTGAAAACAAGGGGGAAATGTGGAACTTGTGGATGCTGTTGCTAAAGAGCAGCACAGTGTGGCTCGATCAGCCGTTGGCATCTCAAGTTCATTAAAACTCCTCCTATCTAGATGGAAACATTAGTGATGAAAACTGGTTTTATGGGTCAGTCCTGTTAACAAACTGATCTCTGTGTAAACAAACCGCTCACAGGCTCCAGTGATCAGACACAATAATGTGATATTCAGTGGGAAATAAAAGACAATGATCTGTAGCACTTTGCACAAAATATTAAATTTAGCTACAGCTGAACTCCTTGATCTCCAAGGCATTTTCCAACTGAAACGATTCCATGAATCTGTAATTTATTTAATTTAGGCAATTGAGAAGGCTAATCTGAAAGGAGAAACTCACCTTCAGATCCTGTGTGTTTACATATAAGGAAATTTTAAACATAAATTCTCATAAAACTATACTAGTAAGATTATGAGTTGCTGAATCATTAAATTTAGGAGACAAAGTTACAGTTCTTAAAATGATTTGCCCATCTCAAAATAAAGAAATGGCTTGGATCGTTCTGTCTAGTTTTGCCTTTTGGGAGCAGAGAAAGGGAGAAGATTATTGTTTAAACCAACCCAGGGTAGTTGATTTGAGGGAAAAGATGTAGACAGGTGATGCAGGGATCAGCAGCACAGGCTCATGTCATATCCCCACTTTCCCAAATTACCTGTACTGTTACCAGTAGAAATTTATGGCATGCTATTTTATATCCAAGATGCTTTTCTCCGAGAGATAAACACATGGTTAATTGTAAGGTCAAGCATCTCCAGCAGAGAGCAGGTTAATTCTGAAGACAAAATTCCAGATTGCTGATTTTTTATAGAGGTAGCATCTTTCTTTTCTGTATACATCATAATCTTAAATGTTGTTGTCTATGTTGCTATTCAGCTGAAATGCTCTGTCACTTTAAAGGTTTTCTGGATCTCTCTGTACACTTTCTGCTTCATTCTTTAAGCAACTTCCAGTTTTTATCAGTCCTTTTTGTATTTGTCTCTAGTGACCACCTGTATTTTTGCATGCTGTCTCTTATGCTGACCTATCCGTCGCTCTGAAGGACCTCTGTTTTCTCTCAAATATCTTTCAGCATTTGCATGTTGACAGCATAACTGTGACAATGTCGGCTGAGATTCCTCCTTGGTCTTGTTTTATTATCTCCGAAGCCTTTTTATAATACTTCTTGGATAATGGCCGTTTTTTATAGTATGTGTTATCAAACAAACATACTAGCATACGTGAGGAGTAATATCAAAACCTGTGCGTAGACATATAGACATTCATGGACTAACTTCTTCCACACTGGAAAAGAAGCTTAAATGTCTGTCTGTGTGGGCACAGGGCATGGCTTGGGAAGTGATGGTGGGAATCGTTGTGGTTTAGGGAATCAGCTTTGGGATATGGCTGCCTTGGGCCATCTGGCTTTAAAGGTCTTCCTGGGAAATGTTAAATGGGGAGAAGTTTCAGCATCATTCTCTTCTGACCCACATGCATGTTGTACGAAAGATGAGCCCTTCTATTTTTCTACTTGATATGTTTGCTATAACTCAAAATCCAAAAGGATTCTGCAGTGGATTAGTTTGCTAATAACTCTAACTAGTAAGTTGTTGCTTAAGGCTTTGTTCAAACAGTTAGCATTAGTTTTCAGTATTACTTTCAGCTTTTTCCTGATGACTAACAGGACTGACAAGAGAATAATTAATAAATATTGCTGCCATCATCATGGAATGTATTATATATGCATATGAATTCTGTGTATTTATTACTTTTAGCTTTTTCCTGATGACTAACAGGACTGACGAGAATAATTAATAAATATTGCTGCCATCATCATGGAATGTATTATATATGCATATGAATTCTGTGTATTTACATCATATAAAAATTGGTAAAGGTTTTTTAACGGAGGTATAGGTACACAGATATCGAAGAAATACGGAACAAGCGAAGCATATGTTTTCTGCCTAAGGGAGAGAGGGTGTGGAACGAAAATACATAATCATAGTACACCAGATGGATTATTTCCTCTGCTGAAGTACAATCAGTCCACAAGGGACTGTGCTGAAAGTGAGCGCGGTGCTATTTGTAGTGGACAACTTATGGCCATGTCATTTTAGCCACTGATTCACAAAAAAATCTTGTTTGTTCATTGCTTTTCCATATACCTACATCAACGTAAAGGTAAATATGTCACTATTTGGCTAAATTTTTACTGTTGGTTTATTTTTAGCTGCTGTTGACTATTTTGTGCCTTCATTCTCTGATTTTAGATTACAGAAAGAGCATTAACAAATTTTAGCTCACAAGAGCTAAAGAGATTGATCAACTTCTAATGACAACCTAACCTATTGTTGACTTGGAAGCCAAATGCCATGGCATTTTTGTCATGGTAATTGAGGGACTGTCTTACTCTGATTTTAAAGTCTGTAGTCAGCTACCCATTAAAACACACTAGAAATAATAGAGAAATAAAGACCGTTATTTTAAAATTATTTTCCTTCTGCCGCCCTTTCACATTTTCAACTCATTTCAAAAGGGGCAGTATAGCTCTTCCAGGCCTCTAAATAGAGCTTGGCAAATGATGTAAATTCCTTGAAATAAAATTGAAATCTATGTGAGTTTTCTTACCTGAAATGGAGTCGTAATTCAAGCGTGTATACTGAAATTTTTGTGTATTCTGTAAGCTCAAAATTTGTATTTTGGTGTTTACACAGAAGGGCTCCTCTAGTGCAAGTCCTGCTCTTACTTGCATTTCTGTCAATTTATTCAACAGAATATCTCTAACTTTATTTATTATCATGGGAAACTCCCAATTTTTGATTCCTTCTCTGGAGGTGTTTAAAAAGTCATAGAATATGTCGGGTTGGCAAAGGTACTCAGATCCTTGAAATACAGGATCAGTAATATTTTTGATATCCCCTCAAAGTCTGGGGACCTGAAAACACTCTAAGAAATAGCTATAAAGAATTTTCAATATTTTGGAGAAAATTAGTAGGTTAGGTTTTTTCAAACAAAGGTGGGGGCCACTTTTAGAAGAAAATTCAGATCGAGGGAATATAAGGCTGCCATTATTGCCTAGTTATTAATGAAGTTATCTCAAGGCTTCGGATGAAAGGAATATCATCATTTACATTATTAGGGCATAGAGGATCACAAATTAAAATTGGGTCAGAAATAGCTAATGGTTGTGATAAGATGATTACATGTGAGGCAGAATAAGAAGAACAAGCAAAGTCTGTAGATATGAAATGCTAATACATCCTTCTGGATCCACACCAGTATCATACATCAGTAGTGGCCCAGTGTCCTCTGCTAGTTGTGGCTGTGCAAGAAGCTGGTGCCATCTGTCCTTTTGTCACTAGACCAGTATAATCAGTTGTGCAGTTATCTTTGAATTCTCTCCAGACTCATAGTAAGCACAGCTGTACGTACGTGGGGGTTATCTACTCGCCACGGTGATTTCTTCATCCTTTCTGGTAACGTGAGGACTCACTGATACTGCAAAAAGGATCATGCTCTGCTCTGTCATGTATCAAATATGTCCCTTGTCATGTCTCTTGACTTTGCAGCTGAACTATAGGTGTTGCAGGTGATTGTGCTGCTGGCAGCTGGTGCACTTACATGTATATACGTGCATTTGTATGTGTATGTATATATGTACAAATGAGCAGGTTTGCACTAAGATTATGGTATGTGTAGTTGAGGTACCAGAGCATTGAGGGTGCAGCAAGTCAGGCTTACACCTAAGAGAGTTGCCCAAGTATGTACCAGGACTGCACCTGGACCAAACTGCATCTTTGTGATGGCTTCTCTGAAGTCAGTTCCAGGATTAGCACCCAGATAATAATAATATACATGCAGCAGTGCATTGAAAACTGAGAGATTCCACTTCTGGAATGAGTGTTCTCTGTCATATTTTTCATCTTTCAAAGCCAAAACCTAACAAAATTCCAGGTAGATACCTCAACGGGTAGGGTTTTTATCTTTTTTTCGTGGATGACATATATTCTGTTCTTCAGCTACAAAGGCTTCTAAATATGGATAGTAATTGTCTAGATGCTTCAGGGATGGATGTTAAAAATTGATTGTAGATGATCTGTGCCTTCCTGAAAGGTCACTGTAAAATGTCAGAGCCTTTTATTATCGGGTCAGGGATAGGGGAAAAAAAAAAAACCAAACACTTACAGGAATTTAGGAATGTTTTAGTGATAGAAGGTTCTGCCTTCGATTTATCAGTTATAGACACTGTGGAGAGAAAGGGGTGCGTTTTGAGGAAACGTAGTAAAAAGTCACTGCTAAGAAGAGAAAATGTATCTATTTCTGTAGCTTGTCTGTTGCTCTCAGAGTTTTGTAGGACTTCACTATTTCTTTCCATGTTATTCATTTGACTTCCACCCGTTCTTTCAGAGGAGAGCTGGAAAAGAGGTCAGAGAGTGTCAGTGAAATCTTAAATGACAATAGAAGGAGGCATAAATCTGCATTGCAAATTGTACTCTCTCTTTCTGCTATCTGCCAGTCAAATTTTTATGTATGTCCCAAAGAATTTGTATTTTAGCATGTGTTTTCTGAAGTATAACACAATTAGTTTGCATGCGAAAGACTATAGATTGTTCTGAGGTTCATGCGATGATGTATATCAGTGGAAGCTCTTAGCTTTATGGGCAGCGCTTTTCTGAAAAGTAAAGATACTTTCACCTCATAAGTTGGGAGTGAATGAATATTATTCATTACAGTAACCTGAAATTTAGAACCTGTATATTTCCATTTGCTAGCCTAGCATTAACACAATGAATTGCTTCTATTTCTGCTCATCTAGCTACTAGGGCAATATCGTGAACGTTTGTGCGTGTTCCTGAGGAAAAGCAAAAATTCGGAGACAACAGCAGAGCCAGCGCTGTCTGTCCTTCACCAGGCAAACCGTTTCTGAGTGTGTGTTTCTGGTACCTGGAAAGTGGACTGCATGTTTCTCACAAATTTCATCTGTTTGTGGGAGAAGGACTAGCAGAGTCTGCTGGAAATTTCTGTAATAAACTGCTGGTAAAAGTAGGGTTTGGGCTGATGTTGAGTTACTCTGTATCTCATCTGACTTTCTGGAAGGAGAAAGTTTGTTGCTTTATTAACAAATAGTTTTCTGTGATAGAAATCAAACAATTAGGAACATTCCCAAGTGACTTACTGTATTTTGTTAGTTGAACTGTGCTCTGTCTAGCAAAGATGGGGAAGGAACTGTATACGCACTAAATAGCTGGGGATTTTGTTCATATTAGCTGTTTTCCTCTCATTCCTGCAGTTAGAAAGGGCCATGTTTATCATTGTAGTTCCTTCTAGAGCTTTGTGATTTGCTTTTTGTTAATCTGAACCCAAACCATCGGAGCAAACATTCTGAAATGTATTGTTACCATCCTGTGGCTGATGCTCTTGTGTGTGATGACTTGTGTCTTGGCAGTAGAAGAGTGCTCAGGATGACAAAGCAGACAGTGGTGGAGTGAAAGAAGAAAACAGGGAACATAAAGATGAGAGGCACTGCTGGATAGTTCCAGCTGTTACAGTGGTATAAGCTTTTCCTCTAAAAAATGTTAGTGGGCCACGTATTTGCCCCTTTAAAGGTTAAGGATCATTGCTAATGTTATGACTAATATGCAGCTCTCAGCAAAGCTAATACTATGAAGTTGTGCCTGGTGTCACAAAAAAAGAAGCTCTATTTAAAATGTAATTTGTGTACCGATAAGTGTTTTGCTTGCATTAGACAATTCTTGAGCATTTGATGCAAAGGAAGTATTTCAGAGCCGTTGCTGACTCCTAATGCTTACGAGCATCCCTGCATGCACATCCTCAAATTAACTCCCTTTCCCCCAACTTTCTCTGCTTCTTCCGCCTTCCTGTTTTACAAAGGTCTGAGTTGCACAGATCCTCAGAAATCTGAGTTTGGAGAGTTGATGAACCCTTTAAGCATCCATCTGGAATATTCTGTGTGCGGCATATGGTGTGCTGGGAGAGACATTTAGGAAGGCAGAGACAAGAAGGCGATCCCTGCTCCTTTCTGCCGTGCAGGTGCCTTCCTGCCTGTAGACCTCCCTAGCACAAGACCTGTTAGTGGTCTACTGGAATAGAACCGTTCTGATCTTCATCTTCCATTCTGCTTCAAGCTTCAGTTGTGAGAAAGTCTCTAACAGCCCAGTAACTTAATTAATTGACTTAGCTCTTTAACTTAGAAGAATATTTCAAATTACTCTCTCATATGAACACTCAGGACAGCTGTCTTCCTTTTTGTGTGCGGATGGGGAGGAGATTCTGGAAGTTAGTATTAGACACTTGCTTTGTCCTTTTATTTGCTAAGGAAATTCTCTGCTCAGTCTTACTGTGATCTGCTCGAATATTTTGCTTTTGCTTTTTGAGGAAAAATATGTCAAGTCATCTTTTCCAATTCACTGAGTGGCTGGCTTTTTTGGAAGAAAATTCTATAAACCAGTATGTTAAAACCCAGTAAAAAAAATTTGACAACCATGCTTAATCTTTAAGTTTCTGTGAAATGAAAGATAGAGGTAAAGATACAAATCAGGCTGTGCAGGTATGTGGGATGCACAGTTCTTCCACTACTAAAAGCTGTATACTGTCTCCCTTCTTTCATTGCATAATGAGAAATCTGAGATTTGCTACATCTGTATGGGCAAAGCAGACTGCATGAAACTAAGATGCCTAATACTTTCTAGATTGTGGTTGTCGCTTGTGTAACACAATGAGCCTGTGTGGAAGGAATTCTGAGTTTTCACTATATTTTCACTATATATTCTAAGCTTTTGTATATATCACTTCATATAGGTATTTTTGTTTGTTTGTTTTTAAAGGCTAGGAAGAAACTGCTCTTGCTGTCAGGACAATTCGTTTCCTAATCTCAGTACCTCCCTTTGCCAGAAATAATTCAGAAGTGCACAAGAAAGGATTAAATTATTTTGGTGTCTTCGATAAAACACAAATGGCATACACTCATAATATGAGAGAACTGTGAGAGTCATGAAAGAATCTGTTGTTGCTTTGCTTTTTCAAGTTTGGCTTCATAATTAAAAGATCTTCACAGAGGAAATTAAAAGCTAAATGGAGTTTTTAAAACTCAGAGGAAGCCATTGACAATATTTTCCTAGTAACAGCCAGTCTTGGTTGTCAGTTTTGAAGGACAAAATTCAGTGACCTGACAACAATCCCATTTGAGGCTTGTAATGAAAGATCAGTTGTGTTGAACCTGCAGGGCATTTTCTTGTTTTCCTACAAAATGATTTCCCCCCTTGAACAATAATAAAATGTGGTTTTAAAATACTATTTTTTCTGACTATGTTTAAATAAAATGATTTTTGGCGCATAGGTAGGTTCTAACTACAAAAGGTTTTGGCGGTACAGAAGCCTGATCAAACCCAGAAAGAGCGATTGATTTTTTTGACCGGATAATGGAAAGACTGTCTTGAGGATAAGCACTAATATATCAAGTCCATTGTTTAGCTGCTGTGTTACCTCTTAAGACAAAGGAGAGGGTAGAGAGTTTGACAGCATCTGAAAACTATCCCTTTAAATCCAGAAAAACATAAATCCAGCACAGTTGTCTGAGACACATTCAAGCAGGGAGAGCTGGTCTGTTGGGATAGGCGTGAATAGTTTTCTCATGGTCCAGTTGTGGTTCAGAGAAGTTTTCCTTTGTTTTTTTTTATTGAGCTTTGCTGTGCTCTGAAAGGTTTCACCCTCAGGTGATGATACCTGCGTAGTGTTCTGCACTCCACATATATCTCGTATTTGCATTTGCTGTGTAAAAGACACTGGAGATGGTTGTGTTCATTCTTACCCAGTGCCACGTGAAAGACGTTGAATGGTTTGATCGTTTTCTCAAACTGTCAAAATATAATTCGTGTGCTTATCATGGGATGCATATGTTGAAAATATCCTCAGAGCAGTTCACAGACATGATTTGTGTTTCAGCAGTAGGTACTATTCTTGTTTGCTAGGTTAGTATTGCAGTCAGAACTTTAGCTTCCTTTTGGATTAATGGATGTATAAATGTTTCCGTGCTAGCACGTTTCTAAAGTTGCTGTGCCCCACTGTTGTGGGGGGTGAACCCTGACTGGACACCATGTGCCTACCAAAACTGCTCCGTCACTGCCCTCCTCAGCTGGACAGGGGAGAGAAAATATAATGAAAGGCTCGTGGGGCAAGAAGAGGACAGGGAGAGATCACTCAGCAAATACCATCATGAGAAAATCAGGCTTGACTTCGGGGAAAAATAATCAGAGCAGGGTAAGGAGAGAATCTAAACAAATCTCAAAACACCTTCCCCCCACCCCTCCCTTCTTCCCTGATTTTTCTCTACCTCTTCTTCCCGAGCAGCTCGGGTGAATGGTGAACGGGGGTTGTGGTTGGCTGATCATACGCTGTCTCTGCTGGACTTTCCTCCTCACGGCGAGGGCTCCTCACACTCCTCCTGTACTCCAGCGTGAGATCCCTCCCATGGGAGACAGTTTTCCACACATTTCTCCAGTGTGAGTCCTTCCTGGGCACTGCAGTTCTTCATGAACTGCTCCAGCATGGGATTTTTCTCTACCTCTTCTTCCCGAGCAGCTCGGGTGAATGGTGAACGGGGGTTGTGGTTGGCTGATCATACGCTGTCTCTGCTGGACTTTCCTCCTCACGGCGAGGGCTCCTCACACTCCTCCTGTACTCCAGCGTGAGATCCCTCCCATGGGAGACAGTTTTCCACACATTTCTCCAGTGTGAGTCCTTCCTGGGCACTGCAGTTCTTCATGAACTGCTCCAGCATGGGTGCCTTCCGTGGGGGGCAGTTCTGCAGGAGCAGCCTGCTCCAGCACAGGTCCCCTGTGGGGTCACAAGTCATGCAAACACA
>NW_009714390.1:20765-36263 GCF_000703405.1 Apaloderma vittatum
TCCGTGTGGGCTCCCCAGGGGCTCACAGCCTGCTTTGGGCATCCACCTGGTCCTGAGCTGGAGGTGGACATCTGCTCCACTGCGGACCTCCATGGGCTGCAGAGGCACAGCCTGCCTCACCGTGGTCTTCTCCATGAGGTGCAGAGGAATCTCTGCTCCAACACCTGGAGAACCTCCTCCCCCTCCTCCTCCACTGACTTGAGTGTCTGCAGAGTTGTTGCCCTCACATACTCTGATGCCTCTCTCTGGCTACTGTTGTGCAGGTTTTTTTGCCCTTAGGATGTTGGGTAGCGATAGGACTAGAGGGAATGGATTGAAGCTGGAGATGGGTAGGTTCAGATTGGACGTTAGGAACAAGTTCTTCCCCATGAGGGTGGTGAGACCCTGGCACAGGTTTCCCAGAGAGGTGGTGGAAGCCCCATCCCTGGAAGTTTTCACGGCCAGGCTGGATGGGGCTCTGGGCAGACTGATCTAGTGGGGGATGTCCCTGCCCATGAAGGGGGGGGGGGGGTGTTGGAACTGGATGATCTTTAAGGTCCCTTCCAATCCTGACAATTCTATGATTCTTAAATATGTTACCAGAGCGGCACTACCACCATCGCCGATGGGCTCAGCCTTGGCCAGCGGCAGGTCCATCTTGGAGCTGCCTCCATCAGACATTGGGGAAGCTTCTATCAACTTCTATCAACTCGCCCTGCCCCAGCAACCCAAACCTTGCCACATAAACCGAGTGCAACTGTCTGCTGTGATTTATCAGTTTTGATATTATCCTGAAAACGAATTGCTGAGGTGAAATTCAGCTGTGAGTGTGCTGTGGTCCATACTACCGTTTTAGTAATAGAATAGTTCCAAGTGGGGAAGACTGTGAAGATGTAGCAGCTATTATTAGCAAGACTGCCTCTAAAAAGGTGTTTATTTTAGTCTTGCATGACTCATCCTTACTCTTACATAAAAGACAAGACAAAGTGCAGTTCACTGACTTTGGCCACTATTTGTAATACTGACAGTACCTCAAAGTGCGTGCTTTTTCTTTTCCTGTCTTTTTAATCTGTGTCTTGGTGCACAACAATGGGAAAGAAAATAAATAACCACAGTTTATTGTTTCTGTGGCTAAGTATTATCTAGGAAGCTTTTAACTAGTACAGCATCTGCAGTGAAAACAGTCATACAACTATATAATGCTCAGCGAGGTTTTTGTCATTTGCTGCTTTTTACTAGCTGTCATGGTGCTGTATTAAATCATAGCTTTCGGCCACGTTAGATCTCCTGCAACTTTCCAGATGGGCTACAGTCATGTCAAACAAAATTCTTCATCTCTTCTTGATAAATTATGGGATAACCCTGGGGTGAGACTGATAAAAAAAAAAAAAAATCCAGTTACAAGTAGTTAAGTGAGGGTGTTCTTTATTAACCTGAGGGACAACAGTGGGAATGCTGGATGGGGAGGCAGCTCAGAGATGCTTCAGTAACAAGCAGCCGAGTACTCTAAGTGAGAGGTTGTAAACTGGCAACACTCATTTTAAAAAGCACAAAGGAGGAAAAAGTGAAGTAGCACAATCGCTTCAAACCGAAATGGTTGTAACTCTTCCAGTGAAAACCAAAAATCAGGAGCAAAGAACAGAATTGATAAGGTCTCCAATCCCAGCTGGTAATTATGATTTCCCGATTGAAAGATTCAGTAGGACTTTTCTATGAGTGCAGTATTCAAGACTTTAAACAAAATTTAAAATTATGCAACTGCATTACCTGCTTAGAAAGCAAAGCAAGAAGTAAAAACAGAATACATGACTTTCCCTGCACTGGTTTGAAAAGTGAAAGATTGTTTTGTCTTTTCCAGATGGAGGAAACTAACCTTCGTTTTCTTATCACAACCTGCAATCCGTCCTTCCTATCTATTTTTGGCTTTTAAACAATTTCCATTTCACCCTTTTGTTTGGGAATATATCTTTCTGGCTGAAGACAACAGGCTCTGTCCTACTTATCAGTTATGCTTTGTTGGCAGCAGCTTAACTCCTCAGTGATATGAGAAACATTGTCTGCTCTTAGAGGACAAAGTTCGATCATAATTCTTGCTTCATCCTGGTTTCCCTGATTATTTAGTTGATGTTACTGAAGTAAGTGGGATAAAAATGGTAGAAAATGTTTTGCATTTGCAATAATTCTGCCTGGTGAGAAGGAATTTGTAGAATTTGTAAAGTCCCTCACTGCGGTGCAAAGAACTGAGCTGTCAGCAATGGTGATAGACGTTAATGGCACCAGAATAAGGTGTTAATGAAATATTCTGAGAGGTCAAAATTCAAGTCGACTTGTTTGGGTTTGTTGTCAAACAAGATCGTATTTCCCGTGCATAGCAGGAGTCCTGGTATCAAAATAGGGTAAAGCTTTAGCTGATTGATTTGTAACTCATAACATTACAATTATACTGTCACGATGGAAAACTGTTATAAATAATCAGAAAAAGTTGCCCTACTCTTAGACCTCCTTCAGGTTCTGAAAAGAGAAGTTTCAATTGCTAAGCAGCTAGCCCAAAGATCCTCCTGGTTTTTGGAACTGTTAGCAGTTTAATCTTGGTGTAGATAAGTAATTATACACTACTAAGCTTGTCTTGCTTTCTAAAGTATCAACGTATTTGTTTTATTTTATATGCCACAAGGACATATATTTGTCTCTGTCCTAAGATATGTGGCCTGGCTGTATGGGAAGGAACTCAACAACGTGAAAGCTGTCCATGCCCATGGCAGAGCAGTTGGACTAGATGATCCCTAAAAGTCCCTTCCAACTCAAACTATACTATGATGCTGTGATTTTATTTTTTGTTGGAAACTTATTAGAAGGTAAATTGAGAATCTGATGCTTTGACGAGGTTGCGTCATGTTCTTTAGGTCTTTGATCTATATCCAAAGTGACTGAATGTCTGGTTTTAGAGTTCTTGCCTGCACACAGCTTCCTGTGTGTGGAAGTTCTGTCTGCTCCACAGACACAGGACAACTTTCCAGAGAATTTTTGCTATTTTCTCACACATCCCTTTTTCGTTCTTGTTGCAGTAAAGACTTACTCAACAACCCACGTGTGACTTCTTAATATTATTTATTAATGCTGCTATGAGAAACTGATTGTATGTGCTACAAACCTACAAAACTGGTACAGTTGTACCACTTAACAAAAAAAAAAACCTCAACAAGAACAACAGTGAGCACTCTAAATAATGAGCAATATAAGAAGCAAATAAATTCAAATTCTTATTCTTTCACACAGAAATTTATCACTAAGCAAGGGCATATATCTAAAACTTTGTAACAGTCTAAAGAACACTGAGAAAACAAAAAAATAACAAGCTAAGATGAGGCAGATATCATGCAGGTAAAATGGCATTATAGTGGCCCATTTATATTGCAGTTTATTATAGAAAAAAAAATAAAAAGGAAATTGCTGCTTACATAACAGAAAACAGCTAAGTATACATTTTTTGGCTAAATTAAAGCTTGGACTGGGATGTCTCTTTCCAGATTTACAATCTTACTTTAAGTCTCTTTGAACTCTAAAATCCAGATTTCATGGAAGGGGGAGAAAGTAATTTTCCCCTATTAATGACTAGGAACTGCATGTGTAATGGTGTCTTTTACTTCATTTCTGAAAATGTGAGTGTAATGGGAAAGAGCGAGCTAATTTTGGTAGCTTTCTGAGCAGCTTGAGGTGCAAGGAGTAGTGAGGAGTTAGTGTCTTGAGTCTTTAGAGTATCAGTAAAATAAATATTTTTCTCAAAATTCAAGGAAAAATGAGGTCTCAAAATGACAGGGTTGATCCTTCTTCCTCTTGCTGCAAAATTGGAATTCTGAGCAAGTAAGAGATGAAATCTTCAGTCACATAATCATATTTATCTGTGTCTCAGCTGCTGAGGGATAACTACTTATTAGCCTGAGCTAATTAATCCCTTGTGTTCTGAAAGTACCGTAGTCATTAGCGTACGGAATCATATTGATTTTGATTAAATTTTGAAAACTGCACTTAGCACCTTCAACAGCAATCCCCATATGTCATCCCTGACCGTTGTGCCTGTATATTTAATGTTAGCAGTGTGGGTGCACGCGTTAACACCGTGCATGGCCTCTGGTAGAAAGAGCCTTGAGCTGGCATTGCAGAGAGCATCGAGGGAAACAGAAGTGACAAAAACGTGTTGACATGGTGCTAATTAGCCCGAGGGCAGCGCCATGCTGGTATGACTGCATTTCTTCCAGGATTCAAGCTCGTGTCTCTGCATGGTGTCACGCTGCATCACTGAGGTGTGGATGCCAGACTGCTCCGTGCTGGCTCGAGTGCTTCTAACTCGGTATTCTCTCACACACCTTGGGAATTGTCCTCTTCTTCTGTCTTCTAGACATGTCCTCAGCATAAATTGCAATGAGGTAAAGGATAAAGTGCCCTTCAGCCTCGTAAGATCAAAAGATGCCTGGAGAAGAGAAGACTCCGGGGGGACCTTATTACTGCCTTCCAATACCTGAAAGGAACCTACAAGGAGGGGCTTTTTACAAGAGTGCCCAGCGACAGGACAAGGGAGAATGGATTTAAATTGAAGGAGAACAGGTTTAGATGGATCTTAGGAAGAAGTTCTTCAGTGTGAGGGTGGCAAGACGCTGGAACAGATTGTCCAGAGAGGCTGTGGCTGCCCCCTCCCTGGAGATGTTCAAGGCCAGGGCGGATGAGACCTTGAGCAACCTGGGCTGGTTAAGGGCATCTCTGCCCATGGCAGAGGGGTTGGATTAGATGATCTCTGAGGTCCCTCCCAGCTTAAGACATTCTGTCCTTCTATAAAAGGAGGGAAGTGTTCGGTGTGGCTAGAACAGTACATGGGAAGGATGCTCAGGAGCATTGCCACATTAGGATTGCAGGGTTTCCCAAAAAGACAGCCGTCAAGCCCATAGGGTAGCACAGGAATTCAGGAAACCCTAAAATAATATTTGTCCTTACTTTGACATACAAAACCAGTGAATTTTACAACTTAGCTTTTGCCAAGATTTGAATGAAGTCAATTTCTGAGTAAAATAAGGAGGTTCTATCTCTTTCCAACTCTTTCCTTCTGAGCAGAAACGCTGTGAAAGAACTACTGTGACATGAGCAAAATAGCTTTAAAGCTTTCTGTTGAGATGATGTTAAAATTGGAGTCAGTATGTTGTTGAGAAAACTCAGTTATTTTCCCTATCTATTGTCCTTTTGCGTTATTTTTATGTAGCCCTTACCTGTTGTACCAAGATTGGCCGTCTGATGGAGTAAGTAAAGGCTGTACCAGATCATAGCTGCTAATTAATGGCATATTTTGTGAGTTTTCTTTATTCATGTATTTATTTTTAAAATATCTGCCTCTGAACTCCACAGTTTTTACTGTTCCTGTGGCTATTAGTCTACATTTTTCTCCATTACTCTGCATAAAATTGTGCTTTTTTGGTAAGAAATGCATTCTTACAGAGCATATGTTATATGTGTGTATGAAAGAAACTATGCGTTACTAACAATTGATCATTTATTTCAGACAATGTATATTGTCTAAAGCTGGTTTTAATTTCAGAAGCTCTCGGGAGCTTTGGTTTTGGATTAGGAGTTCCTTGTGTTCTGCAGGATGGGACTATGACGACCGACAAACATGCAATAATGAAACCCAGTGGTGAAGAACATTCTGCCTCAGGTTGGGGCTATTCCCTCAGTGCTGCCTGTGCAGGATTTGGAATATTCATTAGTATGAGTAGTACACATTAAGGTTACTTTTTACAGCAAGTTTCCTAGAACTGAATCTTTCCGGTTACCATAGTCAGACTTTGAGATCTAAATCATGTCTTTCGTGGCCATCTTCCTTATGGTCGAAAAATACCACCTGGAAATCAATAGGAGAAGTATTAGGATATACTGAAATTGTCCCTCTGTCATTGCCAGACTGACTTGACAACGTCAGTGACTGGGACAAAACTGATTTAGGTCAAGGTGTTTGGAGAGAAATCAGTTGTGATGCTACTGCAATTTAGGCAATTAAGCAAAAAGCTATGAGGCTGGGCTTAAAAAAAAAGCATGGCATTCAAAGAGAATCATTTACTGCCTTGAAGTCATCTAAAATTTATGTGTTCAGGCTTGTGAGTGTACCTCTTCCTCACAGTTCTGTCTCCATGTGAGTGTATCACACGGCAAAGCCATGTGAGCAACGTGTCACTAAAGAAATTCTTGTTGCTAGCTATGAAACAAAACCAGTAAGTACTAGTGGGGTTTCTTGATGCACGTTTGACCACATGCAAAGTTCTTTTTTTTCCCTGATGGGTCTCTAGCATGTAACATTCCCATACGCTAGTAAATGAAGTGTTAAAAGTTTTCTGGCACGAGTGGACGCTGACACGGAACAGTGCACTGTCCTACAATCAGAATGAGCCTCCAAAGCGAGGCAGCTGCATCTGTCATGTCTCCTGGAAATGGTCCCCAGCCCATGCTGATTCCCAAATCCTTCAGTGGGTCTGGTGGGAGTGCCCTTGCAGGTACTGGCCAAAGTGGATTTTGTAGCCCAGCGGGGAGTTCAGGGCTCAGGAAGGCAGCGGGCTGGCGTTGCGTAACTTGCCATCTGTATTGCTGTCAGGAGCGAGTGTCTCGCTGGCCCTTCACTGCTGCCGCCGATGATTTAGGATTAGGCTTTGGCCCATCAAGGGTTCACAGGACACCTTGGGTAGCTGTCTCTCCTTTGAAGTGGGGGGCAGGTTGCCAAGTATTTCAGGAGTTTGAGCTCCTAAGTCTCCCTGAAGCCATCTATCTCGTTTTCAGGGGTAGTATACAAGTCTCGGAGGCACAGCTTTGGGCAGGTATAACTTTGTGCGAAGTGCTGGTTGCTTCCACAGTGCCTCTAACTTTTAAACCTTTGTGTTCGAACTTGCTTGGCATTTAAATTCCATTCTACAACACCCAGTTATGAAGCAATTTAATATACATTTTAAGGAGTTTGCATAATATTTGGTGTTTAAATCCAAGTTACTCTTTGGTACTTTTGGAGGCACCTCTTCAGAGTATGGCAGCATCAACCCTTTCTATTCTTCCCTTGTTCAGTGTACCTCTTATGGTCCTTTTCTGATGTTTCCTTGCTTGCTTTAGACTTAATTCGCATTCCAAAACATTTAACATAGAATCCGACTCACTGAGGTTTTGCTGTCTGTGAATCTTTGGGATTTTTTTTTTTTTTTTAATTTAAGGCACAGAGAAGCGAGAGGCTAGCAAGCCTGCAAAACCGCAAATGAAGCAGCAGTTTCCTAATTGCAAAGCCTGCTATCTTCACTTGTCTCCCTCTCCTCAGCGTCTCGTGTTCCGTTTTGTGGCATGTTTATTTCAATAATACGTCTCTGATGAGTTGCTGCATTTTTCCGTGGCCGCGCAGCTATTCAGCGTGTTCCTAAAATGTCAGTGCGTAACAGCACTGATTCATCCCATGCGTTGCACAGCTGACTTCTGTTTGCGGAGCCGGCAATTTGGTTGCTAACTTTAGGTGTTGAAAGAAAGAGGAGAGCAGCTTTGGGTTCCTTTTGGCTACTGGAAGGAAAGAAGCATTTCCAGAGAAGTGTTTCCAGCTTGGTTTGCTGCAGAGTTTGACTAGGGAGCAGTGTCTCCAAAGGGTAGGCAAAGCATCGTCTCGTTGCCGCTGCGGACTTAGAGCAATGCATAAGGCAAAACGTTGCTCCCCTGGTTTTGCCTTTAGCTGCAGGGACGTTGCCTCAGGCCTGGTGTTCTGTGTAGGCTAGGTGGAGCTGCTTCAAAGGCCAGAAAATTTCCTCGTGCTCCGTGAGTCATCAGATCATATAAAAATAGATTTTTTTTTACTTCCAACTATTTACAAATAAAATCAAACTTAATTAAAGGTTTGTAGGTGATTCTTATTCACTGCGACAACACGCTCTGAGGACTCTGCTGTTATGTTTCTGTGATGCTTGTTCACTAACTAAAATAAATCATTCCTTCTTAACAGAGAAGCTTTTTACACTTTATACTCTTCCTTGAGATGGTAAGAAAAAAACCACTCTGTGTGAATAGTAAGCAAATTAGAACATTGCTCCTTTGAAGCATTAACAAAAAGACTCATTATGAATTAATGAAGTTGCTCTTATAAACAAGTTTGTTTTCTTTAAAGACTGCTGCAAAAGTTGTCTTGTTGCTTTTGAGTCCTGATCGAGTTAATGTTGTGTAACACCGTGTTTGTGGCTGGTGTTTATTGTACGTTGTGCTTATGGAAATACGTTCTGATAGTCTTTAACATCGTAGGATGAGTAGGACTACTGTTGTTCTCCTTGTGGAACCATCTGGTGGATGCTGACACTCCTCAGCAAAAGTCAAGAGTAAGGGATTGTCCATTACTGATTTTCTGTACTATGTTGTGATTTCTAATCAAATCTGTTAGAGCGTTTCACCTCCATTAACTTGACCTTAATGGTTGCTGGTTCGTAGGTATGTTACAGTGGATTAGTTGTTTTCTCCTTTTCAAGAGTGTTCTGAGGTGATTTTGAGCCTTTAATAGGAGGTGGAGGACCATCTTTCTGCAAACAGGCTCCTACAGCTGGAGTGGATTTATTTTTTTTCCTTAGTAATTCCAATTCTTTGCTTATAGATATGTTTAATTTAGTTTGGTTGCTTATTTTAAACTGAACATTTTCATCTTTGTAACTACGCTGTGCTATGACTTTATAACTGGTAGCTTTCTTGGGTTTTATTTTCAATATCACAAGTCTTGCATAAAATATGCACATTCTTTTGGCAATTAATAGAAAACTGCAGCATGGTTAGTGCAATTAGTAGGGTGGAACACTCCTAACATCACCAAGTTCAGGACTGAAGTGGCTTTTGAGTATTTCTTACCTGTAATCTAAAATGGAAAACTTTTATTTTTTTAATGTGAGTTTGATTATTCTGTGTGTGCTGAAGCATTTCTTAGGCCCAGTCTTCATTCAATCTTGTTCTCAGGCATAGCTGTGGCAAAACGGTCCCTGGGCATAAACTGTTTACCGGTTCTTTAGTCAGAAGTTCTATGGAAGTCAATGAGCATAAAATTAATCAAATGAGGACTTTGTTGAATCAAAGGACGCCTTTCAGCAGTACGGGGCAGCTGCATGGCTCTACTTGGCCAACAGCAGCTGAATGATCCAATGATTTTAGAACAGCAAATGACGTCAAACTTAGGCCTGCCTGCAGGCTTGATGGGTCTGAGGAGTGACAAATTAAAACACCTGTCTGTATAGAAATATATTAATGGGTATTGGGGGCCGGTTAGCTCAGTCAGTTAGAGCGTGGCGCTGATAACACCAAGGTTGCGAGTTCAATCCCCATTTGGTCCCCATGTGTTGCCTGATCTAGTTGAGAGGCGTCCCTGCTCATGACAGGGAGGTTGGATTAAATGATCTCTAAGGTCCCTTCCAGCCCAGGCCATTCCATGATTCTGTTAGAACACAAAGCCAACTCGTTCCCAACACTGATCAAGTGAAATGCGCTTTACAACAAGTCCATGTGGTTGAAAAGCCGAGCTGGAGCAGTTCTGTTGGGGTTTCTGTTTCTGGGAGCAGTTGTGTTTGTGCTCTTGCATGAAGAAAGTGAGGGTATTACATGCCTGAGTAAGGAATCCTGGCTTACTTTTGTTTTACCTATAAAAAGCTCTCTTAACCAGCTCATATCTCCTTGCAAGCATGTATGCGTGAAGAACCAAATAATTGTCTACAACTCTTGCTCTAAAAACATAATAGTCTTACTATGTTTTCGTCTAGGTTTGTATAGTAAATGCTGTCACATACATCCTAACCTGTGAGTTTTCACAACATTATGCATGGCCTGCAAAAAAGCCTTATAAGTGATTCCAATTTTAGGGCATGGCAGTGAAAACTAATATGATTTTAAGAAAGAATTATCTCTATATCCTGTAAGATTAGGCTTTCCTACATGTAGAGAAATACATGAGCAACACATTTTTTCATTGTTCCTAGCGCAGATGCATTTTCTGGAAAGTGACTGGATGTGGGAGGAGGAAATATAGTTTATCTGTGCTTGATGACAACGCATTCTGTCAATATATCTGTGTAATCTCTGTGAAGGTTTTAAATGAAAATCATTGAAACACACAGAACCAGTCAGTTTATATTACATGCGTAATGTTTCATTTTAAATTGTGTTGCCTGACCAATGTGTGCTTACCTAATGAGAAAGAATATCAGGCTATATTATTAATACTCATAAAGAGATCTGTATTTTGCTACAGATTTTAGAATTCTCTGCCTAATGGCCTTCAGCGTAGGTATGCAGAGTTTTAAAAATAGAAGGGCTCAGCCTGCTATCTTCTACCTATTGTAAATACTTATCAAGTGGTTCATTCAGAATTCATATAAAGATCTATTGTCTTCTCAGTGCTTGCATAATACCGCTGCCCTCCTGTTTTTTTTTAAAAAAGAATGTATTTTTAGGGTTGAACACAGCCTCGTGTTTTTATAAAGTGTCAGGCTGGGAATTGTTTAATTGGGGTCTGGAGCATTTAATCACTCCAAAGGTCAGAGCATGGCAGACGAGTGCTGTTCCCAGGGCAGAACTCCACAAGCACTCGCAGCAGCGATGCTTCCTTCAGCTTCAGCTTGTCGTTGGTCCTGTCCCCACCGCCCGAAGCTCAGTGAGATCGCTCCGCGAACGGGCCCTGGGTTAAAAAAATGGTCTGGCCGAAACGGATCCTTCACGCTGCCCTGCAAAGAGCTGTTCCAGAAGAGCTGAGGGATGCATCTGGGCTTCCTGGTAGGACGGTGCTGCCACAGGGATGTTTGTCTGCTGCTCCTCAGCCGAGCAGTCACAGAATCATAGAATGGCCTAGGTTGGAAGGGACCTTAGAGATCATTTAATCCAACCTCCCTGTCATGGGCAGGGAGACCACCTCTCGACTAGACCAGGCAACACATGGGGACCAAGCGAGAATCAAACCCGCAACCTCGGTGTTGTCATTGTTGTCAGCACCGCACTCAGTGCACTGAGCTAACCAGCCCCCTATCACAGAGTGTTAGGGGTTGGAAGGGTCCTCAAAAGATCATCAAGTCCAACCAAAAGATCACCTGGTCACTGTTCTGCTGTGCAACCCAGCGGTCAGATTGCGATGGTAATTTGTGCAGCCACGCAGTGTTAACCGTTTCATTTACGAAATGATCCAGATTAAATTTATTCTCCTTTCTTTAAGAAAAAAAAATATTTTCTTCTTCCTCTGGATTCAGTTTATCAGAAGGGTCTCACAAATCACGAGTGACTCTGCTGAGAGAATGGCAAACTAATATGGGCATGAGTGGGGAGCAGAGGAGAGCAGAGGGTCAAGAGGCTGTTAAACTTGCTTTTCCATCGCAGAACCACTGCTTGCATGTGCAGCTTGCGTTGTGTTTATTTTCTTTACGCAAAAAAACCCCAGTTTGCTCAGGCCTCAGAACAAACTCCAGCATAAGTGGCTGATTATGGGTATGTCAGAGATATGAGGTGAAAGTAGCTCTGGTTGCAGTGGTTAAGCAGTTTTAGATTTTCATACATGCTTTCATCTGTAAAGGACAGATAGGCTAGAGATGTTTCGTTATTATATGGGTGACCTCTAGTTTGCTATTTTTGATACCCTATTTTTGGTGCTGGCTTTACCGTAATACACAGGCTATAACAGCACCTGAGAACAAATTAAATGGAAGAGGCATGTCCATGAAATTTGTCATAAGATACTCTCTGTTGCACTTCAAAATCCATTTTAATTTTATTGAATTTTAAATTAGACCTTTTTTTTTTTAAAAGCATTGGAATTTGAAAAAAAGAATATCAGCTTGTCTTCGGTGGGATAATTTTAAGGAAAAGAGAAAGCGAGCAAACTATCAGGTACTAATGGAACTCAGATATATATACAAAAGAAGTATATGCTGAAAAGACAGAAGGAGTAGCAAATAAATATGATGCCAGCAAAACTAGAGCAAAGGGGCGAGGTGAATGCCTAATCCAACCTCTGTGATTAAATTAGGCCACCTTCCTCCTGAGGATCGTTGTGAACCAGCCAGATGACATATTTGGCTCTGGCATGCTCCTGAGCTCTCAGGACAGGGGGAGGGAAGAGGAGAAAGAGTTGGTAGAGAAGGGGGAGATGGAATCTTAAGATTCTCTTCCGAACTATGGACCGAACTGCCCAGGCTCTCTCTCTCTGTGGACCTCTAACGCTCGTTCTTGGTGCAAACCTCCTGTCTGAAAACTGCCCTGAGCTTGCAGAGCTTAAAAACTGGCCAGAGACTGCCTAGACAACGGCTCTCTGTCCAACTTTGACATTCCCAAGCATTAAATACTCAGTGAACATAAATCAGATTCTTTAAAACAGGTTAAAACACCAAGTGTGGGTGTCAACCTCGTACTGCCTTGTACCAGTACCTCCTGGTGAGGTGTAATATTATGCTGAAGGTTCCCCAGAAATGGAAATCTTTTCAGGTGTGTGCATGAGAGAGCACAACAGACGTGCACAATTCACTTGATTTCTTTTTCCTAAGAGAAGTTACGACATGGAAAACTGCCACCCCTTGCACCTGAAAGCCGTTGGACAAATTCATTGAAGTGTAATTTAATTGATGGCGGCACACTGCAGTTCAATCAGCTGCAAGAAAGTTAATTGAACCTTTCCTAAGAAAAGTGACTTAAACCCAGTGATTGAAAATAGTAACAGGTAGTGATTAATAGAGACAATTATTTTTAATAGGAATGCGTCCAAATAATTGAGTGATGTTCCAATGTTCTGTGTAAGGTAGTCTTGTGAGGACTGTGGTTGCTTTCAACAGCTTTTGGATTAGACGCAGGTATGCAAAATTTTAAATTGTTATGCTAGTTTAACATAGTTCCATCTTTTAAACCACGGCACAGGTAAGATATAAACAGCAACGTTCAACACTGCTGCTTTTCTTATAGTGTATGATTTTAACTTTGATCCCAAACTTAACCACTAAGTTCTGTACAGAAACAGTGCTGTTTGTGTTACTTGGCTATCTTTTTAAAGGGACAAATAAGATGTTATTCAGAACTTATTTTGATATGTTATTCTGTTGCTTGATTGTTTTAGCAAGGCTGCATTATTATTGAATGGCCTTAATTAAGGAAGCTGAGGATAAGGGAAGTCCAGTAGAATATCCAGCTGTTTAGGCTATTGGCAGTCTGGCACAGGATGAAAAGATCAAACAATTCACACCTAGGATGGAAATCAGAAAAAAAATGTTCTTTTCAGAGGTTCCGGGCCTAACAGGAGTAAAAGGGACAAGAAATCTAAGAAGTTCCAAAACAGAGCTTGGCTAAATGCGAAATTGTATGATGCAGTTGCCATGACAACAAAGGAGGCTGGAGTTTATGATGTGAGAAGCCTCTTCGTTCCAGTGCTTCTATCAGAAATACAGGTTCCTAAGCACTGCTGAAGTTTTGCAGTGCCACTGCTACTCGAGAGGAAGAAGAGGTGCAGGCTGAAGCCTTCAGCAGCAGCGGGGCTCAGCCCTTTTGAGGCAGAGACCAGATTCATGCTGCATTTTGGAAGGTGAGAGTTTTGCCACTGCTAAACCTGCTGAAGGAGAAGTCTGCTGCCTGGCTGGAGCAGCCCTGGGTATCACCAGGGAGACTGCTCTTCATCCTGTCCGACTGCCCTTGCTGGGAGCAAGCACCAGCAGCACCCCCTTCCCTGGGAGGGGCTGCAGGAGGAAAGGTACAACATTCCCCCGCATGCAGGTAGCAGGGAGTGTGGCGCCAGGATGAAATATAAAACCTGGAGACATGGTGTCTCCACAGGGTGTTTTCCTTTAGATATCTTACCTCTTGTCTGTGCACCCCTAATATTTGAGCTTACGCGAAGGAATTTGTGCTGTGGCAATGCTACCAGTGGTTTCGATGCTTTTCCTGTAATTCATACCACCTCTTTTTCTGATGGGTTTCCTTGTGTTATTTCTTCATTTGAAGAAATCCCAAAGAATCACAGAGTTGTTGAGTTGGGAAGTCACCTCTGGTGAACGCCTGGTCCAATTCCTTCCTCGCTAGCTTCATCTTCTTGACAGCCTCACATGCATTAAGGCCACCAGTCGAGGCAAATCTATGAGCGTGTGGATTGCTATTAAAAATTTACAAATGTGAGATTTCAGCTGGAGTTTCCAAGCGCTTATATCCATGGCTCTGTGAAACCTTTATTTTATTTTTTTTAATAGTGCCTTTTAGGCCAACAGCATGCATGAAGTCTCTGAAGCATCTTTTACACTAAGTAAGATTAAAGGGGGTATGGTCAAATGCTAAAGCAATCAGAGATGTTTGTGTTGTTTGTGAGCTCAGAATGTAAACTAACTTCCTTTTTGTATTAGTAAGTTTTCAGGAATTTAGTGGAGACTTTACAAGGCCTTTTTCAGGACCTGTTCAAATAAATGAATAGTTGAGGTTTCAGTAGATTGAAGCCATGTGCTTTTGTCTCTTTAAGCTTCTGTGGTATGATGTGAGGAATTGGGTTTACAAGTGCAAATTCGTAAATTAATTTCCAGTATGAGATTAATTTATATATTGTATTACTGCTTTCTATTTGAATCTAAAACACAGATTAAACTCCTGTGCCAGTTTTTTGAGACAGTGAGTCTTGAAATTGTTTGTGGTTATGTGCATTTTATACAAAACACCACATGAACCCCAAAACTTCTTTTGGATTTGGATCTCTTTGGCTTTTCTCCTTATTTGCATCTCCAAACTGTTTCAGCAAATGGATTCATTCTGTTCTTTGCTGTCATAGTTGAGGGAAAATATGCTGCCAACAGGATTTCTGAAAATTTGCTCTTCGTGAGCCTATTGATGCTGGATTAAAGCAGAAGGCAAGAGTTGGTAAAAGCATTGAGAGTGAATTTGGATGTTTTAACATGAAACAAATAATAGGATTTTTAACACTAAATATACTTGTGTGTAATAGATGTGGGGCTTGGTTGTTTTTTCAAGTAGTTCAATGGATACGAAGAGCTGCTGAGAAGCTTATTTTGACAGCACGTGCATTCACAAGTGCTGGGTGAATTTGTTCACTATTGCACCATTCTGATTCTGGTCTACTTAATTACCGCTGGAAATGACTGACTACATTTTCCGTTGAGAGAATGTTTAGATAATGGAAGGATTAGAGTGATGCGCTGTAGAAATTAAGATATAAAATTTTTATTAAGAAAACAAACTCTGCTAAGGTCTTTTTCTCTGATAGTGACTTTTTCTTTTGCACCTTCTTACCGGAAGGCTGCTCTGGTGAATATGTTCCGGTTCATATATCTGCGATGCTGCAATGTGCAGGTTTTTATTTTGTTTTATTTTGTTTTATTTTATTTTATATAAAGAAAATTAAATGCATGTATTTACAGAGTGAAGAGTCTGTTTGCAACCAAACATTGCCTGGTGGTGGGGTGCAGCAAAAAAGTGGGGACCCACCCAATTGTAGCTTTTGTGGGGAAAAAGTACTATAAAGAATATTACACTCTT